>NC_030381.2:12953245-13099502 GCF_001625215.2 Daucus carota subsp. sativus
AACTTGTAGCTTCATTATTGACTAGATTGAAGTTGGAAACAAGTTGTAGTTTAATTCCAAACTCGTTTGAAATTGAAAACAACTTGTAGATTCATTTTTGGTTGTTTGAAATTGGAATCAACTTGTAGTATTATTTTGACTCGTTTGAGCTTGAAACCACTTGGAGCTTCATTATTGACTAGATTGAAGTTGGAAACAACTTGCAGCTTAATTCCAGGACTCATTGAAATTGAAAAACAACTTGTAGTTTCATTCTTGACTCGTTTGAGCTTGAAACAACTTGTAGCTTTATTATTGACTAGATTGAAGTTGGAAACAACTTGTAGCTTCATTCCAGACTCGTTTGAAACTTGAAAACAACTTGTAGCTTCATTTTCGGTTGTTTAAATTGGAATTAACTTGTAGTTTCATTTTTGACTCGTTTGAGCTTGAAAACAACTTGTAGCTTTATTATGACTAGATTGAAGTTGGAAACAACTTGTAGCTTCATTCCAGACTCGTTTGAAATTGAAAACAACTTGTAGCTTCATTTTGGTTGTTTGAAATTGGAATCAACTTGTAGTTTCATTCTTGACTCGTTTGAGCTTGAAAACAACTTGTAGCTTATTATTGACTAGATTGAAGTTGGAAACAACTTGTAGCTTCATTCCAGACTCGTTTTTGAAGTTGAAAACAACTTGTAGCTTCATTTTCGGTTGTTTGAAATTGGAATCAACTTGTAGTTTCATTCTTGACTCGTTTGAGCTTGTGAAAACAACTTGTAGCTTTATTATTGACTAGATTGAAGTTGGAAACAACTTGTAGCTTCATTCCAGACTCGTTTGAAACTGAAAATTACTTGTAGCTTCATTTTCGGTTGTTTGAAATTGGAATAACTTGTAGTTTCATTCTTGACTCGTTTGAGCTTGAAACAACTTTTAGCTTCATTATTGACTAGATTGAAGTTGGAAACAACTTGTAGTCTAATTCCAAACTCGTTTGAAATTGAAAACCACTTGTAGTTTCATTTTGGTTGTTTGAAATTGGAATCAACTTGTAGTTTCATTCTTGACTCGTTTGAGCTTGAAATCAACTTTGTAGCTTTATTATTGACTAGATTGAAGTTGGAAACAACTTGTAGCTTCATTCCAGACTCGTTTGAAGTTGAAAACAACTTGTAGTTCATTTTTGGTTGTTTGAAATTGGAATCAACTTGTAGTTTCATTCTTGACTCGTTTGAGCTTGTGAAATCAACTTGTAGCTTTATTATTGACTAGATTGAAGTTGGAAACAAATGTAGCTTCATTCCAGACTCGTTTGAAGTTGAAAACAACTTGTAGTTTCATTTTGGTTGTTTGAAATTGGAATCAACTTGTAGTTTCATTCTTGACTCGTTTGAGCTTGAAATCAACTTGTAGCTTTATTATTGACTAGATTGAAGTTGGAAACAACTTGTAGCTTCATTCCAGACTCGTTTGAAGTTGAAAAACAACTTGTAGTTTCATTTTTGGTTGTTTGAATTGGAATCAACTTGTAGTTTCATTCTTGACTCGTTTGAGCTTGAAAACAACTTGTAGCTTTATTATTGACTAGATTGAAGTTGGAAACAACTTGTAGCTTCATTCCAGACTCGTTTGAAACTGAAAATTACTTGTAGCTTCATTTTTGGTTGTTTGAAATTGGAATCAACTTGTAGTTTCATTTTTGACTCGATTGAGCTTGTTGAAAACAACTTGTAGCTTTATTATTGACTAGATTGAAGTTGGAAACAACTTGTAGCTTCATTCCAGACTCGTTTGAAATTGAAAATTACTTGTAGCTTCATTTTCGGTTGTTTGAAATTGAAATCAACTTGTAGTTTCATTCTTGACTCGTTTGTGCAACGTAGGACAGTTGGAAACAACTTTTAGCTTCATTATTGACTCGATTGAAGTTGGAAACAACTTGTTGTAGCTTCATTTTGGTTGTTTGAAATTGAATCAACTTGTACTTTCATTCTTGACTCGTTTGAGCCCGAAAACAACTTGTAGCTTCATTATTGACTAGATTGAAGTTGGAAACAAGTTGTAGCTTAATTCCAAACCGTTTTGAAATTGAAAACAACTTGTAGCTTCATTTTTGGTTGTTTGAAATTGGAATCAAATTGTAGTTTATTTTGACTCGTTGAGCTTGAACAAACCACTTGTAGCTTCATTATTGACTAGATTGAAGTTGGAAACAACTTGTAGCTTAATTCCAGACTCATTTGAAGTTGAAAACAACTTGTAGTTTCATTTTCGGTTGTTTGAAATTGGAATCAACTTGTAGTTTCATTCTTGACTCGTTTGAGCTTGAAATCAACTTGTAGCTTTATTATTGACTAGATTGAAGTTGGAAACAACTTGTAGCTTCATTCCAGACTCGTTTGAAGTTGAAAACAACTTGTAGTTTCATTTTTGGTTGTTTGAAATTGGAATCAACTTGTAGTTTCATTCTTGACTCGTTTGAGCTTGAAATCAACTTGTAGCTTTATTATTGACTAGATTGAAGTTGGAAACAACTTGTAGCTTCATTCCAGACTCGTTTGAAGTTGAAAAACAACTTGTAGTTTCATTTTGGTTGTTTGAAATTGGAATCAACTTGTAGTTTCATTCTTGACTCGTTTGAGCTTGAAAACAACTTGTAGCTTTATTATTGACTAGATTGAAGTTGGAAACAACTTGTAGCTTCATTCCAGACTCGTTTGAAACTGAAAATTACTTGTAGCTTCATTTTCGGTTGTTTGAAATTGGAATCAACTTGTAGTTTCATTTTTGACTCGTTTGAGCTTGAAAACAACTTGTAGCTTTATATTGACTAGATTGAAGTTGGAAACAACTTGTAGCTTCATTCCAGACTCGTTTGATGTTGAAAACAACTTGTAGCTTCATTTCGTTGTTGTTTGAAATTGGAATCAACTTGTAGTTTCATTCTTGACTCGTTTGAGCTTGAAAACAACTTGTAGCTTTATTATTGACTAGATTGAAGTTGGAAACAACTTGTAGCTTCATTCCAGACTCGTTTGAAGTTGAAAACAACTTGTAGTTTCATTTTTGTTGTTTGAAATTGGAATCAACTTGTAGTTTCATTCTTGACTCGTTTGAGCTTGAAAACAACTTGTAGCTTTATTATTGACTAGATTGAAGTTGGAAACAACTTGTAGCTTCATTCCAGACTCGTTTGAAACTGAAAATTACTTGTAGCTTCATTTTCGGTTGTTTTAAATTGGAATTAACTTGTAGTTTCATTTTGACTCGATTGAGCTTGAAAACAACTTGTAGCTTTATGATTGACTAGATTGAAGTTGGAAACAACTTGTAGCTTCATTCCAGACTCGTTTGAAACTGAAAATTACTTGTAGCTTCATTTTCGGTTGTTTGAAATTGGAATCAACTTGTAGTTTCATTCTTGACTCGTTTGAGCCGAAAACAACTTTAGCTTCATTATTGACTAGATTGAAGTTGGAAACACTTGTAGTCTCATTCCAAACTCGTTTGAAATTGAAAACAACTTGTAGTTTCATTTTGGTTGTTTGAAATTGGAATCAACTTGTAGTTTCATTCTTGACTCGTTTGAGCTTGAAATCAACTTGTAGCTTTATTATTGACTAGATTGAAGTTGGAAACAACTTGTAGCTTCATTCCAGACTCGTTTGAAGTTGAAAACAACTTGTTGTAGTTCATTTTGGTTGTTTGAAATTGGAATCAACTTGTAGTTTCATTCTTGACTCGTTTGAGCTTGAAATCAACTTGTAGCTTTATTATTGACTAGATTGAAGTTGAAACAAATTGTAGCTTCATTCCAGACTCGTTTGAAGTTGAAAAACACTTGTAGTTCATTTTTGGTTGTTTGAAATTGGAATCAACTTGTAGTTTCATTCTTGACTCGTTTGAGCTTGAAATCAACTTGTAGCTTTATTATTGACTAGATTGAAGTTGGAAACAACTTGTAGCTTCATTCCAGACTCGTTTGAAATTGAAAACAACTTGTAGTTTCATTTTGGTTGTTTGAAATTGGAATCAACTTGTAGTTTCATTCTTGACTCGTTTGAGCTTGAAATCAACTTGTAGCTTTATTGACTAGATTGAAGTTGGAAACAACTTGTAGCTTCATTCCAGACTCGTTTGAAACTGAAAATACTTGTAGCTTCATTTTCGGTTGTTTTAAATTGGAATCAACTTGTAGTTTCATTTTTGACTCGTTTGAGCTTGAAACAACTTGTAGCTTTATGATTGACTAGATTGAAGTTGGAAACAACTTGTAGCTTCATTCCAGACTCGTTTGAAATTAAAAATTACTTTAGCTTCATTTTCGGTTGTTTGAAATTGAAATCAACTTGTAGTTTCATTCTTGACTCGTTTGTGCACGGAAACACTTTTTAGCTTCATTATTGACTAGATTGAAGTTGGAAAACAACTTGTAGCTTCATTTTGGTTGTTTGAAATATGAATCAACTTGTACTTTCATTCTTGACTCGTTGAGCCCGAAAACATCTTGTAGCTTCATTATTGACCAGATTGAAGTTGGAAACAAGTTGTAGTTTAATTCCAAACTCGTTTGAAATTGAAAAAAACTTGTAGATTCATTTTTGTTGTTTGAAATTGGAATCAAATTGTAGTATTCTTTTGAATCGTTTGAGCTTGTAAACCACTTGGAGCTTCATTATTGACTAGATTGAAGTTGGAAACAACTTGCAGCTTAATTCCAGACTCATTTGAAGTTGAAAACAACTTGTAGTTTCATTTTGGTTGTTTGAAATTGGAATCAACTTGTAGTTTCATTCTTGACTCGTTTGAGCTTGAAATCAACTTGTAGCTTTATTATTGACTAGATTGAAGTTGGAAACAACTTGTAGCTTCATTCCAGACTCGTTTGAAGTTGAAAACAACTTGTAGTTTCATTTTGGTTGTTTGAAATTGGAATCAACTTGTAGTTTCATTCTTGACTCGTTTGAGCTTGAAATCAACTTGTAGCTTTATATTGACTAGATTGAAGTTGGAAACAACTTGTAGCTTCATTCCAGACTCGTTTGAAGTTGAAAACAACTTGTAGTTTCATTTTTGGTTGTTTGAAATTGGAATCAACTTGTAGTTTCATTCTTGACTCGTTTGAGCTTGAAACAACTTGTAGCTTTATTATTGACTAGATTGAAGTTGGAAAAACTTGTAGCTTCATTCCAGACTCGTTTGAAACTGAAAATTACTTGTAGCTTCATTTTCGGTTGTTTAAATTGGAATTCAACTTGTAGTTTCATTTTTGACTCGATTGAGCTTGAAAACAACTGTAGCTTTATGATTGACTAGATTGAAGTTGGAAAAAAACTTGTAGCTTCATTCCAGACTCGTTTGAAGTTGGAAAACAACTTGTAGCTTCATTTTCAGTTGTTTGAAATTGGAATCAACTTGTAGTTTCATTCTTGACTCGTTTGAGCTTGAATCAACTTGCAGCTTATTATTGACTAGATTGAAGTTGGAAACAACTTGTAGCTTCATCCAGACTCGTTTGAAGTTGAAAACAACTTGTAGTTTCATTTTTGGTTGTTTGAAATTGGAATCAACTGTAGTTTCATTCTTGACTCGTTTGAGCTTGAAACAACTTGTAGCTTTATTATTGACTAGATTGAAGTTGGAAACAACTTGTAGCTTCATTCCAGACTCGTTTGAAACTGAAAATTACTTGTAGCTTTCATTTTCGGTTGTTTAAATTTGAATCAACTTGTAGTTTCATTTTTGACTCGATTGAGCTTGAAAAACAATTGTCGCTTTATGATTGACTAGATTGAAGTTGGAAACAACTTGTAGCTTCATTCCAGACTCGTTTGAAACTGAAAATTACTTGTTGTAGCTTCATTTTCGGTTGTTTGAAATTGGAATCAACTTGTAGTTTCATTCTTGACTCGTTTGAGCCCGAAAACAACTTGTAGCTTCATTATTGACTAGATTGAAGTTGGAAACAAGTTGTAGTCTAATTCCAAACACGTTTGAAATTGAAAACAACTTGTAGTTTCATTTTTGGTTGTTTGAAATTGGAATCAACTTGTAGTTTCATTCTCGACGCGTTTGAGCTTGAAAACAACTTGTAGCTTTATTATTGACTAGATTGAAGTTGGAAACAACTTGTAGCTTCATTCCAGACTCGTTTAAAGTTGAAAACAACTTGTAGTTTCATTTTTGGTTGTTTGAAATTGGAATCAACTTGTAGTTTCATTCTTGACTCGTTTGAGCTTGAAATCAACTTGTAGCTTTATTATTGACTAGATTGAAGTTGGAAACAACTTGTAGCTTCATTCCAGACTCGTTTGAAGTTGAAAACAACTTGTAGCTTCATTTTTGGTTGTTTGAAATTGGAATCAACTTGTAGTTTCATTCTTGACTCGTTTGAGCTTGAAATCAACTTGTAGCTTTATTATTGACTAGATTGAAGTTGGAAACAACTTGTAGCTTCATTCCAGACTCGTTTGAAGTTGAAAACAACTTGTAGTTTCATTTTTGGTTGTTTGAATTGGAATCAACTTGTAGTTTCATTCTTGACTCGTTTGAGCGCTTGAAATCAACTTGTAGCTTTATTATTGACTAGATTGAAGTTGGAAACAACTTGTAGCTTCATTCCAGCTCGTTTGAAACTGAAAATTACTTGTAGCTTCATTTTCGGTTGTTTTAAATTGGATTCAACTTGTAGTTTCATTTTTGACTCGATTGAGCTTGAAAACAACTTGTAGCTTTATGATTGACTAGATTGAAGTTGGAAACAACTTGTAGCTTCATTCCAGACTCGTTTGAAATTAAAATTACTTTTAGCTTCATTTTCGGTTGTTTGAAATTGAAATCAACTTGTAGTTTCATTCTTGACTCGTTTGTGCACGGAAACAATTTTAGCTTCATTATTGACTAGATTGAAGTTGGAAACAACTTGTAGCTTCATTTTGGTTTTTTGAAATCTGAAATCAACTTGTACTTTCATTCTTGACTCGTTTGAGCCCGAAAACATCTGTAGCTTCATTATTGACCAGATTGAAGTTGGAAACAACTTGTAATTAATTCGAAAACTCGTTTGAAATTGAAAACAACTTGTAGATTCATTTTTGGTTGTTTGAAATTGGAATCAAATTGTAGTATTTTTTGAATCGTTGAGCTTGTAAACACTTGGAGCTTCATTATTGACTAGATTGATGAAGAGTGGAAACAACTTGTAGCTTATTCCAGACTCATTTGAAGTTGAAAACAACTTGTAGTTTCATTTTGTTGTTTGAAATTGGAATCAACTTGTAGTTTCATTCTTGACTCGTTTGAGCTTGAAATCAACTTGTAGCTTTATTATTGACTAGATTGAAGTTGGAAACAACTTGTAGCTTCATTCCAGACTCGTTTGAGTTGAAAACAACTTGTAGTTTCATTTTGGTTGTTTTGAAATTGGAATCAACTTGTAGTTTCATTCTTGACTCGTTTGAGCTTGAAATCAACTTGTAGCTTTATTATTGACTAGATTGAAGTTGGTTGGAAACAACTTGTAGCTTCATTCCAGACTCGTTTGAAGTTGAAAACAACTTGTAGTTTCATTTTGGTTGTTTGAAATTGGAATCAACTTGTAGTTTCATTCTTGACTCGTTTGAGCTTGAAAACAACTTGTAGCTTTATTATTGACTAGATTGAAGTTGGAAACAACTTGTAGCTTCATTCCAGACTCGTTTGAAACTGAAAATTACTTGTAGCTTCATTTTCGGTTGTTTGAAATTGGAATAACTTGTAGTTTCATTTTTGACTCGATTGAGCTTGAAAACAACTTGTAGCTTTATGATTGACTAGATTGAAGTTGGAAACAACTTGTAGCTTCATTCCAGACTCGTTTGAAGTTGAAAACAACTTGTAGCTTCATTTTCGGTTGTTTGAAATTGGAATCAACTTGTAGTTTCATTCTTGACTCGTTTGAGCTTGAAATCAACTTGTAGCTTTATTATTGACTAGATTGAAGTTGGAAACAACTTGTAGCTTCATTCCAGACTCGTTTGAAGTTGAAAACAACTTGTAGTTTCATTTTTGGTTGTTTGAAATTGGAATCAACTTGTAGTTTCATTTCGACGGTTTGAGCTTGAAAACAACTTGTAGCTTTATTATTGACTAGATTGAAGTTGGAAACAACTTGTAGCTTCATTCCAGACTCGTTTAACTGAAAATTACTTGTAGCTTCATTTTCGGTTGTTTTAAATTGGAATTAACTTGTAGTTTCATTTTTGACTCGATTGAGCTTGAAAACAACTTGTAGCTTTATTATTGACTAGATTGAAGTTGGAAACAACTTGTAGCTTCATTCCAGACTCGTTTGAAACTGAAAATTACTTGTAGCTTCATTTTCGGTTTTTTTGAAATTGGAATCAACTTGTAGTTTCATTCTTGACTCGTTTGAGCTTGAAAACAACTTTTAGCTTTATTATTGACTAGATTGAAGTTGGAAACAACTTGTAGTCATTCCAAACTCGTTTGAAATTGAAAACAACTTGTAGTTTCATTTTGGTTGTTTAAATTGGAATCAACTTGTAGTTTCATTCTTGACTCGTTTGAGCTTGAAATCAACTTGTAGCTTTATTATTGACTAGATTGAAGTTGGAAACAACTTGTAGCTTCATTCCAGACTCGTTTGAAGTTGAAAACAACTTGTAGTTTCATTTTGGTTGTTTGAAATTGGAATCAACTTGTAGTTTCATTCTTGACTCGTTTGAGCTTGAAATCAACTTGTAGCTTTATTATTGACTAGATTGAAGTTGGAAACAACTTGTAGCTTCATTCCAGAATCGTTTGAAGTTGAAAACAACTTGTAGTTTCATTTTTGGTTGTTTGAAATTGGAATCAACTTGTAGTTTCATTCTTGACTCGTTTGAGCTTGAAATCAACTTGTAGCTTTATTATTACTAGATTGAAGTTGGAAACAACTTGTAGCTTCATTCCAGACTCGTTTGAAAGTTGAAAACAACTTGTAGTTTCATTTTTGGTTGTTTGAAATTGGAATCAACTTGTAGTTTCATTCTTGACTCGTTTGAGCTTGAAATCAACTTGTAGCTTTATTATTGACTAGATTGAAGTTGGAAACAACTTGTAGCTTCATTCCAGACTCGTTTGAAACTGAAAATTACTTGTAGCTTCATTTTCGGTTGTTTTAAATTGGAATTAACTTGTAGTTTCATTTTTGACTCGATTGAGCTTGAAAACAACTTGTAGCTTTATGATTGACTAGATTGAAGTTGGAAACAACTTGTAGCTTCATTCCAGACTCGTTTAAAATTAAAAATTACTTTTAGCTTCATTTTCGGTTGTTGTTTGAAATTGAAATCAACTTGTAGTTTCATTCTTGACTCGTTTGTGCACGGAAAACAATTTTAGCTTCATTATTGACTAGATTGAAGTGGAAACAACTTGTAGCTTCATTTTTGGTTGTTTGAAATTGGAATCAACTTGTACTTCATTCTTGACTCGTTGAGCTTGAAAACAACTTGTAGCTTCATTATTGACTAGATTGAAGTTGGAAACAACTTGTAATTTAATTCGAGACTCGTTTGAAATTGAAAAACAACTTGTAGTTCATTTTTGGTTGTTTGAAATTGGAATCAACTTGTAGTTTATTTTGACTCGTTTGAGCTTGAAAACAACTTGTAGCTTCATTATTGACTAGATTGAAGTTGGAAACAACTTGTAGCTTCATTCCAGACTCGTTTGAAGTTGAAAACAACTTGTAGTTTCATTTTTGGTTGTTTGAAATTGGAATCAACTTGTAGTTTCATTCTTGACTCGTTTGAGCTTGAAAACAACTTGTAGCTTTATTATTGACTAGATTGAAGTTGGAAACAACTTGTAGCTTCATTCCAGACTCGTTTGAAGTGAAAACAACTTGTAGTTTCATTTTGGTTGTTTGAAATTGGAATCAACTTGTAGTTTCATTCTTGACTCGTTTGAGCTTGAAATCAACTTGTAGCTTTATATTGACTAGATTGAAGTTGGAAACAACTTGTAGCTTCATTCCAGACTCGTTTGAAGTTGAAAACAACTTGTAGTTTCATTTTGGTTGTTTGAAATTGGAATCAACTTGTAGTTTCATTCTTGACTCGTTTGAGCTTGAAAACAACTTGTAGCTTTATTATTGACTAGATTGAAGTTGGAAACAACTTGTAGCTTCATTCCAGACTCGTTTGAAACTGAAAATTACTTGTAGCTTCATTTTCGGTTGTTTTAAATTGGAATCAACTTGTAGTTTCATTTTTGACTCGATTGAGCTTGAAAACAACTTGTAGCTTTATGATTGACTAGATTGAAGTTGGAAACAACTTGTAGCTTAATTCCAGACTCGTTTGAAGTTGAAAACAACTTGTAGTTCTTCATTTTGGTTGTTTGAAATTGGAATCAACTTGTAGTTTCATTCTTGACTCGTTTGAGCTTGAAATCAACTTGTAGCTTTATTATTGACTAGATTGAAGTTGGAAACAACTTGTAGCTTCATTCCAGACTCGTTTGAAGTTGAAAACAACTTGTAGTTTCATTTTTGGTTGTTTGAAATTGGAATCAACTTGTAGTTTCATTCTTGACGCGTTTGAGCTTGAAAACAACTTGTAGCTAGCTTTATTATTGACTAGATTGAAGTTGGAAACAACTTGTAGCTTCATTCCAGACTCGTTTGAAACTGAAAATTACTTGTAGCTTCATTTTCGGTTGTTTTAAATTGGAATTAACTTGTAGTTTCATTTTTGACTCGATTGAGCTTGAAAACAACTTGTAGCTTTATGATTGACTAGATTGAAGTTGGAAACAACTTGTAGCTTCATTCCAGACTCGTTTGAAACTGAAAATTACTTGTAGCTTCATTTTCGGTTGTTTGAAATTGGAATCAACTTGTAGTTTCATTCTTGACTCGTTTGAGCCCGAAAACAACTTTAGCTTCATTATTGACTAGATTGAAGTTGGAAACAAGTTGTAGTCTAATTCCAAACACGTTTGAAATTGAAAACAACTTGTAGTTTCATTTTTGGTTGTTTGAAATTGGAATCAACTTGTAGTTTCATTCTTGACTCGTTTGAGCTTGAAATCAACTTGTAGCTTTATTATTGACTAGATTGAAGTTGGAAACAACTTGTAGCTTCATTCCAGACTCGTTTGAAGTTGAAAACAACTTGTAGTTTCATTTTTGGTTGTTTGAAATTGGAATCAACTTGTAGTTTCATTCTTGACTCGTTTGAGCTTGAAATCAACTTGTAGCTTTATTATTGACTAGATTGAAGTTGGAAACAACTTGTAGCTTCATTCCAGACTCGTTTGAAGTTGAAAACAACTTGTAGTTTCATTTTTGGTTGTTTGAAATTGGAATCAACTTGTAGTTTCATTCTTGACTCGTTTGAGCTTGAAATCAACTTGTAGCTTTATTATTGACTAGATTGAAGTTGGAAACAACTTGTAGCTTCATTCCAGACTCGTTTGAAGTTGAAAACAACTTGTAGTTTCATTTTTGGTTGTTTGAAATTGGAATCAACTTGTAGTTTCATTCTTGACTCGTTTGAGCTTGAAATCAACTTGTAGCTTTATTATTGACTAGATTGAAGTTGGAAACAACTTGTAGCTTCATTCCAGACTCGTTTGAAACTGAAAATTACTTGTAGCTTCATTTTCGGTTGTTTTAAATTGGAATCAACTTGTAGTTTCATTTTTGACTCGATTGAGCTTGAAAACAACTTGTAGCTTTATGATTGACTAGATTGAAGTTGGAAACAACTTGTAGCTTCATTCCAGACTCGTTTGAAATTAAAAATTACTTGTAGCTTCATTTTCGGTTGTTTGAAATTGAAATCAACTTGTAGTTTCATTCTTGACTCGTTTGTGCACGGAAACAATTTTTAGCTTCATTATTGACTAGATTGAAGTTGGAAACAACTTGTAGCTTCATTTTTGGTTGTTTGAAATTGAATCAACTTGTACTTTCATTCTTGACTCGTTGAGCCCGAAAACATCTTGTAGCTTCATTATTGACTAGATTGAAGTTGGAAACAAGTTGTATTTAATTCCAAACTCGTTTGAAATTGAAAACAACTTGTAGTTTCATTTTTGGTTGTTTGAAATTGGAATCAAATTGTAGTTTATTTTTGAATCGTTTGAGCTTGAAAACCACTTGAGCTTCATTATTGACTAGATTGAAGTTGGAAACAACTTGCAGCTTAATTCCAGACTCGTTTGAAGTTGAAAACAACTTGTAGTTTCATTTTTGGTTGTTTGAAATTGGAATCAACTTGTAGTTTCATTCTTGACTCGTTTGAGCTTGAAATCAACTTGTAGCTTTATTATTGACTAGATTGAAGTTGGAAACAACTTGTAGCTTCATTCCAGACTCGTTTGAAGTTGAAAACAACTTGTAGTTTCATTTTTGGTTGTTTGAAATTGGAATCAACTTGTAGTTTCATTCTTGACTCGTTTGAGCTTGAAATCAACTTGTAGCTTTATTATTGACTAGATTGAAGTTGGAAACAACTTGTAGCTTATTCCAGACTCGTTTGAAGTTGAAAACAACTTGTAGTTCATTTTTGGTTGTTTGAAATTGGAATCAACTTGTAGTTTCATTCTTGACTCGTTTGAGCTTGAAAACAACTTGTAGCTTTATTATTGACTAGATTGAAGTTGGAAACAACTTGTAGCTTCATTCCAGACTCGTTTGAAACTGAAAATTACTTGTAGCTTCATTTTCGGTTGTTTTAAATTGGAATTAACTTGTAGTTTCATTTTTGACTCGTTTGAGCTTGAAACAACTTGTAGCTTTATTATTGACTAGATTGAAGTTGGAAACAACTTGTAGCTTCATTCCAGACTCGTTTGAAGTTGAAAACAACTTGTAGCTTCATTTTTGGTTGTTTGAAATTGGAATCAACTTGTAGTTTCATTCTTGACTCGTTTGAGCTTGAAATCAACTTGTAGCTTTATTATTGACTAGATTGAAGTTGGAAACAACTTGTAGCTTCATTCCAGACTCGTTTGAAGTTGAAAACAACTTGTAGTTTCATTTTGGTTGTTTGAAATTGGAATCAACTTGTAGTTTCATTCTTGACTCGTTTGAGCTTGAAAACAACTTGTAGCTTTATTATTGACTAGATTGAAGTTGGAAACAACTTGTAGCTTCATTCCAGACTCGTTTGAAACTGAAAATTACTTGTAGCTTCATTTTCGGTTGTTTAAATTGGAATTAACTTGTAGTTTCATTTTTGACTCGATTGAGCTTGAAAACAACTTGTAGCTTTATGATTGACTAGATTGAAGTTGGAAACAACTTGTAGCTTCATTCCAGACTCGTTTGAAACTGAAAATTACTTGTAGCTTCATTTTCGGTTGTTTGAAATTGGAATCAACTTGTAGTTTCATTCTTGACTCGTTTGAGCCTTGAAAACAACTTTTAGCTTCATTATTGACTAGATTGAAGTTGGAAACAAGTTGTAGTTCTTATTCCAACTCGTTTGAAATTGAAAACAACTTGTAGTTTCATTTTTGGTTGTTTGAAATTGGAATCAACTTGTAGTTTCATTCTTGACTCGTTTGAGCTTGAAATCAACTTGTAGCTTTATTATTGACTAGATTGAAGTTGGAAACAACTTGTAGCTTCATTCCAGACTCGTTTGAAGTTGAAAACAACTTGTAGTTTCATTTTTGGTTGTTTGAAATTGGAATCAACTTGTAGTTTCATTCTTGACTCGTTTGAGCTTGAAATCAACTTGTAGCTTTATTATTGACTAGATTGAAGTTGGAAACAATTGTAGATTCATTCCAGACTCGTTTGAAGTTGAAAACAACTTGTAGTTTCATTTTTGGTTGTTTGAAATTGGAATCAACTTGTAGTTTCATTCTTGACTCGTTTGAGCTTGAAATCAACTTGTAGCTTTATTATTGACTAGATTGAAGTTGGAAACAACTTGTAGCTTCATTCCAGACTCGTTTGAAGTTGAAAACAACTTGTAGTTTCATTTTTGGTTGTTTGAAATTGGAATCAACTTGTAGTTTCATTCTTGACTCGTTTGAGCTTGAAATCAACTTGTAGCTTTATTATTGACTAGATTGAAGTTGGAAACAACTTGTAGCTTCATTCCAGAGTCGTTTGAAACTGAAAATTACTTGTAGCTTCATTTTCGGTTGTTTTAAATTGGAATTAACTTGTAGTTTCATTTTTGACTCGATTGAGCTTGAAAACAACTTGTAGCTTTATGATTGACTAGATTGAAGTTGGAAACAACTTGTAGCTTCATTCCAGACTCGTTTGAAATTAAAAATTACTTTAGCTTCATTTTCGGTTGTTTGAAATTGAATCAACTTGTAGTTTCATTCTTGACTCGTTTTGAACGGAAACAATTTTTAGCTTCATTATTGACTAGATTGAAGTTGGAAACAACTTGTAGCTTCATTTTTGGTTGTTTGAAATTGAATCAACTTGTACTTTCATTCTTGACTCGTTGAGCCCGAAAACAACTTGTAGCTTCATTATTGACCAGATTGAAGTTGGAAACAAGTTGTAATTTCATTCGAAACTCGTTTGAAATTTTTGGTTGTTTGAAAAAAAACTTGTAGCTTCATTTTTGGTTGTTTGAAATTGGAATCAATTGTAGTATTATTTTTGAATCGTTTGAGCTTTGAACCACTTGTAGCTTCATTATTGACTAGATTGAAGTTGGAAACAACTTGTAGCTTAATTCCAGACTCATTGAAGTTGAAAAAACAACTTGTAGTTCATTCCAGACTCGTTTGAAGTTGAAAACAACTTGTAGTTTTCATTTTGGTTGTTTGAAATTGGAATCAACTTGTAGTTTCATTCTTGACTCGTTTGAGCTTGAAAACAACTTGTAGCTTTATTATTGACTAGATTGAAGTTGGAAACAACTTGTAGCTTCATTCCAGACTCGTTTGAAACTGAAAACAACTTGTAGTTCACTTTCTTTTTTTTTTGGTTGTTTTAAATTGGAATCAACTTGTAGTTTCATTTTTGACTCGATGAGCTTGAAAACAACTTGTAGCTTTATGATTGACTAGATTGAAGTTGGAAACAACTTGTAGCTTCATTCCAGACTCGTTTGAAACTGAAAAATTACTTGTAGCTTCATTTTCGGTTGTTTGAAATTGGAATCAACTTGTAGTTTCATTCTTGACTCGTTTGAGCCCGAAAACAACTTGTAGCTTTCATTATTGACTAGATTGAAGTTGGAAACACGTTGTAGTCTAATTCCAAACTCGTTTGAAATTGAAAACAACTTGTAGTTTCATTTTTGGTTGTTTGAAATTGGAATCAACTTGTAGTTTCATTCTTGACTCGTTTGAGCTTGAAAACAACTTGTAGCTTTATTATTGACTAGATTGAAGTTGGAAACAACTTGTAGCTTCATTCCAGACTCGTTTGAAGTTGAAAACAACTTGTAGTTTCATTTTTGGTTGTTTGAAATTGGAATCAACTTGTAGTTTCATTCTTGACTCGTTTGAGCTTGAAATCAACTTGTAGCTTTATTATTGACTAGATTGAAGTTGGAAACAACTTGTAGCTTCATTCCAGAATCGTTTGAAGTTGAAAACAACTTGTAGTTTCATTTTGGTTGTTTGAAATTGGAATCAACTTGTAGTTTCATTCTGACTCGTTTGAGCTTGAAATCAACTTGTAGCTTATTATTGACTAGATTGAAGTTGGAAACAACTTGTAGCTTCATTCCAGACTCGTTTGAAGTTGAAAACAACTTGTAGTTTCATTTTGGTTGTTTGAAATTGGAATCAACTTGTAGTTTCATTCTTGACTCGTTTGAGCTTGAAAACAACTTGTAGCTTTATTATTGACTAGATTGAAGTTGGAAACAACTTGTAGCTTCATTCCAGACTCGTTTGAAACTGAAAATTACTTGTAGCTTCATTTTCGGTGTTTTAAATTGGAAAATTAACTTGTAGTTTCATTTTTGACTCGATTGAGCTTGAAAAACAACTTGTAGCTTTATGATTGACTAGATTGAAGTTGGAAACAACTTGTAGCTTCATTCCAGACTCGTTTGAAGTTGAAAACAACTTGTAGTTTCATTTTTGGTTGTTTGAAATTGGAATCAACTTGTAGTTTCATTCTTGACTCGTTTGAGCTTGAAATCAACTTGTAGCTTTATTATTGACTAGATTGAAGTTGGAAACAACTTGTAGCTTCATTCCAGACTCGTTTTGAAGTTGAAAACAACTTGTAGTTTCATTTTGGTTGTTTGAAATTGGAATCAACTTGTAGTTTCATTCTTGACTCGTTTGAGCTTGAAAACAACTTGTAGCTTTATTATTGACTAGATTGAAGTTGGAAACAACTTGTAGCTTCATTCCAGACTCGTTTGAAACTGAAAACAACTTGTAGCTTCATTTTCGGTTGTTTGAAATTGGAATAACTTGTAGTTTCATTTTTGACTCGTTTGAGCTTGAAAACAACTTGTAGCTTTATATTGACTAGATTGAAGTTGGAAACAACTTGTAGCTTCATTCCAGACTCGTTTGAAATGAAAATTACTTGTAGCTTCATTTTCGGTTGTTTGAAATTGGAATCAACTTGTAGTTTCATTCTTGACTCGTTTGAGCTTGAAAACAACTTTTAGCTTTATTATTGACTAGATTGAAGTTGGAAACAACTTGTAGTCTAATTCCAGACTCGTTTGAAATTGAAAACAACTTGTAGTTTCATTTTTGGTTGTTTTGAAATTGGAATCAACTTGTAGTTTCATTCTTGACTCGTTTGAGCTTGAAAACAACTTGTAGCTTTATTATTGACTAGATTGAAGTTGGAAACAACTTGTAGCTTCATTCCAGACTCGTTTGAAGTTGAAAACAATTGTAGTTTCATTTTTGGTTGTTTGAAATTGGAATCAACTTGTAGTTTCATTCTTGACTCGTTTGAGCTTGAAAACAACTTGTAGCTTTATTATTGACTAGATTGAAGTTGGAAACACTTGTAGCTTCATTCCAGAATCGTTTGAAGTTGAAAAACTTGTATTTTTTTTTTTTTTGTTGTTTGAAATTGGAATCAACTTGTAGTTTCATTCTTGACTCGTTTGAGCTTGAAAACAACTTGTAGCTTTATTATTGACTAGATTGAAGTTGGAAACAACTTGTAGCTTAATTCCAGACTCGTTTGAAGTTGAAAACAACTTGTAGTTTCATTTTTGGTTGTTTGAAATTGGAATCAACTTGTAGTTTCATTCTTGACTCGTTTGAGCTTGAAAACAACTTGTAGCTTTATTATTGACTAGATTGAAGTTGGAAACAACTTGTAGCTTCATTCCAGACTCGTTTGTGAAAATGAAAACAACTTGTAGTTTCATTTTCGGTTGTTTTAAATTGGAATCAACTTGTAGTTTTCATTTTGACTCGTTTGAGCTTGAAAAAATGTAGCTTTATTATTGACTAGATTGAAGTTGGAAACAACTTGTAGCTTCATTCCAGACTCGTTTGAAGTTGAAAACAACTTGTAGTTTCATTTTTGGTTGTTTGAAATTGGAATCAACTTGTAGTTTCATTCTTGACTCGTTTGAGCTTGAAATCAACTTGTAGCTTTATTATTGACTAGATTGAAGTTGGAAACAACTTGTAGCTTCATTCCAGACTCGTTTGAAGTTGAAAACAACTTGTAGTTTCATTTTTTGGTTGTTTGAAATTGGAATCAACTTGTAGTTTCATTCTTGACTCGTTTGAGCTTGAAAACAACTTGTAGCTTTATTATTGACTAGATTGAAGTTGGAAACAACTTGTAGCTTCATTCCAGACTCGTTTGAAACTGAAAATTACTTGTAGCTTCATTTTCGGTTGTTTGAAATTGGAATCAACTTGTAGTTTCATTTTTGACTCGATTGAGCTTGAAAACAACTTGTAGCTTTATGATTGACTAGATTGAAGTTGGAAACAACTTGTAGCTTCATTCCAGACTCGTTTGAAATTAAAAATTACTTTTAGCTTCATTTTCGGTTGTTTGAAATTGGAAATCAACTTGTAGTTTCATTCTTGACTCGTTTGAGCTGGAAACAACTTTTAGCTTCATTATTGACTAGATTGAAGTTGGAAACAACTTGTAGCTTCATTTTTGGTTGTTTGAATATGAATCAACTTGTACTTTCATTCTTGACTCGTTGAGCCCGAAAACATCTTGTAGCTTCATTATTGACCAGATTGAAGTGGAAACAAGTTGTAATTTTAATTCGAAACTCGTTTGAAATTGAAAACAACTTGTAGATCATTTTGGTTGTTTGAAATTGGAATCAAATTGTAGTTTATTTTGAATCGTTTGAGCTTGAAACCACTTGTAGCTTCATTATTGACTAGATTGAGTTGGAAACAACTTGCAGCTTAATTCCAGACTCATTTGAAGTTGAAAACAACTTGTAGCTTCATTCCAGACTCGTTTGAAGTTGAAAAAACAACTTGTAGTTTCATTTTTGGTTGTTTGAAATTGGAATCAACTTGTAGTTTCATTCTCGACTCGTTTGAGCTTGAAAACAACTTGTAGCTTTATTATTGACTAGATTGAAGTTGGAAACAACTTGTAGCTTCATTCCAGACTCGTTTGAAACTGAAAATTACTTGTCTTCTTTCGGTTGTTTTAAATTGAATTAACTTGTAGTTTCATTTTGACTCGATTGAGCTTGAAAAACAACTTGTAGCTTTATGATTGACTAGATTGAAGTTGGAAACAACTTGTAGCTTCATTCCAGACTCGTTTGAAACTGAAAATTACTTGTAGTTTCATTTTGGTTGTTTGAAATTGGAATCAACTTGTAGTTTCATTCTTGACTCGTTTGAGCTTGAAAACAACTTTTAGCTTCATTATTGACTAGATTGAAGTTGGAAACAACTTGTAGTCTAATTCCAAACTCGTTTGAAGTTGAAAACAACTTGTAGTTTCATTTTTGGTTGTTTGAAATTGGAATCAACTTGTAGTTTCATTCTTGACTCGTTTGAGCTTGAAAACACTTGTAGCTTTATTATTGACTAGATTGAAGTTGGAAACAACTTGTAGCTTCATTCCAGACTCGTTTGAAGTTGAAAACAACTTGTAGTTTCATTTTTGGTTGTTTGAAATTGGAATCAACTTGTAGTTTCATTCTTGACTCGTTTGAGCTTGAAATCAACTTGTAGCTTTATTATTGACTAGATTGAAGTTGGAAACAACTTGTAGCTTCATTCCAGACTCGTTTGAAAGTTAAAAACTTGTAGTTTCATTTTTGGTTGTTTGAAATTGGAATCAACTTGTAGTTTCATTCTTGACTCGTTTGAGCTTGAAATCAACTTGTAGCTTATTATTGACTAGATTGAAGTTGGAAACAACTTGTAGCTTCATTCCAGACTCGTTTGAAGTTGAAAACAACTTGTAGTTTCATTTTGGTTGTTTGAAATTGGAATCAACTTGTAGTTTCATTCTTGACTCGTTTGAGCTTGAAAACAACTTGTAGCTTTATTATTGACTAGATTGAAGTTGGAAACAACTTGTAGCTTCATTCCAGACTCGTTTGAAACTGAAAATTACTTGTAGCTTCATTTTCGGTTGTTTTAAATTGGAATTAACTTGTAGTTTCATTTTTGACTCGATTGAGCTTGAAAACAACTTGTAGCTTTATGATTGACTAGATTGAAGTTGGAAACAACTTGTAGCTTCATTCCGACTCGTTTGAAGTTGAAAACAACTTGTAGTTTCATTTTTGGTTGTTTTTTTTTTTTTTTTTGTTTTTTGAAATTGGAATCAACTTGTAGTTTCATTCTTGACTCGTTTGAGCTTGAAATCAACTTGTAGCTTTATTATTGACTAGATTGAAGTTGGAAACAACTTGTAGCTTAATTCCAGACTCGTTTGAAGTTGAAAACAACTTGTAGTTTCATTTTTGGTTGTTTGAAATTGGAATCAACTTGTAGTTTCATTCTTGACTCGTTTGAGCTTGAAAAACTTGTAGCTTTATTATTGACTAGATTGAAGTTGGAAACAACTTGTAGCTTCATTCCAGACTCGTTTGAAATTGAAAACAACTTGTAGCTTCATTTTCGTTGTTTGAAATTGGAATCAACTTGTAGTTTCATTTTTGACTCGTTTGAGCTTGAAAAAACTTGTAGCTTTATTATTGACTAGATTGAAGTTGGAAACAACTTGTAGCTTCATTCCAGACTCGTTTGAAATTGAAAACAACTTGTAGTTCATTTTCGGTTGTTTGAAATTGGAATCAACTTGTAGTTTCATTCTTGACTCGTTTGAGCTTGAAATCAACTTGTAGCTTTATTATTGACTAGATTGAAGTTGGAAACAACTTGTAGCTTCATTCCAGACTCGTTTGAAGTTGAAAACAACTTGTAGTTTCATTTTTGGTTGTTTGAAATTGGAATCAACTTGTAGTTTCATTCTTGACTCGTTTGAGCTTGAAAACAACTTGTAGCTTTATTATTGACTAGATTGAAGTTGGAAACAACTTGTAGCTTCATTCCAGACTCGTTTGAAACTGAAAATTACTTGTAGCTTCATTTTCGGTTGTTTTAAATTGGAATTAACTTGTAGTTTCATTTTTGACTCGATTGAGCTTGAAAACAACTTGTAGCTTTATGATTGACTAGATTGAAGTTGGAAACAACTTGTAGCTTCATTCCAGACTCGTTTGAAACTGAAAATACTTGTAGCTTCATTTTCGGTTGTTTGAAATTGGAATCAACTTGTAGTTTCATTCTTGACTCGTTTGAGCTTGAAAACAACTTTAGCTTCATTATTGACTAGATTGAAGTTGGAAACAACTTGTAGTTAATTCCAAACTCGTTTGAAATTGAAAACAACTTGTAGTTTCATTTTTGGTTGTTTGAAATTGGAATCAACTTGTAGTTTCATTCTTGACTCGTTTGAGCTTGAAATCAACTTGTAGCTTTATTATTGACTAGATTGAAGTTGGAAACAACTTGTAGCTTCATTCCAGACTCGTTTGAAGTTGAAAACAACTTGTAGTTTCATTTTTGGTTGTTTGAAATTGGAATCAACTTGTAGTTTCATTCTTGACTCGTTGAGCTTGAAATCAACTTGTAGCTTTATTATTGACTAGATTAAGTTGGAAACAACTTGTAGATTCATTCCAGATCGTTGAAGTTGAAAACAACTTGTAGTTTCATTTTTGGTTGTTTGAAATTGGAATCAACTTGTAGTTTCATTCTTGACTCGTTTGAGCTTGAAAAAACTTGTAGCTTATTATTGACTAGATTGAAGTTGGAAACAACTTGTAGCTTCATTCCAGACTCGTTTGAAGTGAAACAACTTGTAGCTTCATTTTTGGTTGTTTGAAATTGGAATCAACTTGTAGTTTCATTCTTGACTCGTTTGAGCTTGAAAACAACTTGTAGCTTTATTATTGACTAGATTGAAGTTGGAAACAACTTGTAGCTTCATTCCAGACTCGTTTGAAACTGAAAATACTTGTAGCTTCATTTTCGGTTGTTTTAAATTGGAATCAACTTGTAGTTTCATTTTTGACTCGATTGAGCTTGAAAACAACTTGTAGCTTTATTATTGACTAGATTGAAGTTGGAAACAACTTGTAGCTTCATTCCAGACTCGTTTGAAGTTGAAAACAACTTGTAGTTCATTTTGGTTGTTTGAAATTGGAATCAACTTGTAGTTTCATTCTTGACTCGTTTGAGCTTGAAATCAACTTGTAGCTTTATTATTGACTAGATTGAAGTTGGAAACAACTTGTAGCTTCATTCCAGACTCGTTTGAAGTTGAAAACAACTTGTAGTTTCATTTTTGGTTGTTTGAAATTGGAATCAACTTGTAGTTTCATTCTTGACTCGTTTGAGCTTGAAAAAACTTGTAGCTTTATTATTGACTAGATTGAAGATGGAAACAACTTGTAGCTTCATTCCAGGAGTCGTTTGAAACTGAAAACAAACTTGTAGTTCATTTTCGGTGTTTAAAATTGGAATTAACTTGTAGTTTCATTTTTGACTCGATTGAGCTTGAAAACAACTTGTAGCTTTATGATTGACTAGATTGAAGTTGGAAACAACTTGTAGCTTCATTCCAGACTCGTTTAAAATAAAAACAACTTGTAGCTTCATTTTCGGTTGTTTGAAATTGAAATCAACTTGTAGTTTCATTCTTGACTCGTTTGAGCTTGAAATCAACTTGTAGCTTTATTATTGACTAGATTGAAGTTGGAACAACTTGTAGCTTCATTCCAGACTCGTTTGAAGTGAAAAACAACTTGTAGTTTCATTTTTGGTTGTTTGAAATTGGAATCAACTTGTAGTTTCATTCTCGACGCGTTTGAGCTTGAAAACAACTTTGTAGCTTTATTATTGACTAGATTGAAGTTGGAAACAACTTGTAGCTTCATCCAGACTCGTTTGAAACTGAAAATTACTTGTAGCTTCATTTTCGGTTGTTTTAAATTGGAATTAACTTGTAGTTTCATTTTTGACTCGATTGAGCTTGAAAACAACTTGTAGCTTTATGATTGACTAGATTGAATTTGGAAACAACTTGTAGCTTCATTCCAGACTCGTTTGAAACTGAAAATTACTTGTAGCTTCATTTTCGGTTGTTTGAAATTGGAATCAACTTGTAGTTTCATTCTTGACTCGTTTGAGCCCGAAAACAACTTTTAGCTTCATTATTGACTAGATGAAGTTGGAAACAAGTTGTAGTCTAATTCCAAACACGTTTGAAATTGAAAACAACATGTAGTTCATTTTTGGTTGTTTAAAATTGGAATCAACTTGTAGTTTCATTCTTGACTCGTTTGAGCTTGGAATCAACTTGTAGCTTTATTATTGACTAGATTGAAGTTGGAAACAACTTGTAGCTTCATTCCAGACTCGTTTGAAGTTGAAAACAACTTGTAGTTTCATTTTTGGTTGTTTGAAATTGGAATCAACTTGTAGTTTCATTCTTGACTCGTTTGAGCTTGAAATCAACTTGTAGCTTTATTATTGACTAGATTAAAGTTGGAAACAAATTGTAGATTCATTCCAGAATCGTTTGAAGTTGAAAACAACTTGTAGTTCATTTTGGTTGTTTGAAATTGGAATCAACTTGTAGTTTCATTCTTGACTCGTTTGAGTTTGAAATCAACTTGTAGCTTTATTATTACTAGATTGAAGTTGGAAACAACTTGTAGCTTCATTCCAGACTCGTTTGAAGTTGAAAACAACTTGTAGTTTCATTTTTGGTTGTTTGAAATGGAATCAACTTGTAGTTTCATTCTTGACTCGTTTGAGCTTGAAATCAACTTGTAGCTTTATTATTGACTAGATTGAAGATGGAAACAACTTGTAGCTTCATTCCAGACTCGTTGAAACTGAAATTACTTGTAGCTTCATTTTCGGTTGTTTGAATTGGAATCAACTTGTAGTTTCATTTTTGACTCGATTGAGCTTGAAACAACTTGTAGCTTTATGATTGACTAGATTGAAGTTGGAAACAACTTGTAGCTTCATTCCAGACTCGTTTGAAATTAAAATTACTTTTAGCTTCATTTTCGGTTGTTTGAAATTGAAATCAACTTGTAGTTTCATTCTTGACTCGTTTGTGCACGGAGGAAACAATTTTTAGCTTCATTATTGACTAGATTGAAGTTGGAAATAACTTGTAGCTTCATTTTTGGTTGTTTGAAATATGAATCAACTTGTACTTTCATTCTTGACTCGTTGAGCCCGAAAACATCTTGTAGCTTCATTATTGACCAGATTGAGTTGGAAACAAGTTGTAATTTAATTCAAAACTCGTTTGAAATTGAAAACAACTTGTAGATTCATTTTTGGTTGTTTGAAATTGAATCAAATTGTAGTATTATTTTTGAATCGTTTGAGCTTGTAAACTACTTGGAGCTTCATTATTGACTAGATTGAAGTTGGAAACAACTTGCAGCTTAATTCCAGACTCATTTGAAGTTGAAAACAACTTGTAGTTTCATTTTTGGTTGTTTGAAATTGGAATCAACTTGTAGTTTCATTCTTGACTCGTTTGAGCTTGAAATCAACTTGTAGCTTTATTATTGACTAGATTGAAGTTGGAAACAACTTGTAGCTTCATTCCAGACTCGTTGAAGTTGAAAACAACTTTTAGTTTCATTTTTGGTTGTTTGAAATTGGAATCAACTTGTAGTTTCATTCTTGACTCGTTTGAGCTTGAAAACAATTGTAGCTTTATTATTGAGTAGATTGAAGATTGGAAACAACTTGTAGCTTCATTCCAGACTCGTTTTGAAACTGAAAATTACTTGTAGCTTCATTTTCGGTTGTTTTAATTGGAATTAACTTGTAGTTTCATTTTTGACTCGATTGAGCTTGAAATCAACTTGTAGCTTTATGATTGACTAGATTGAAGTTGGAAACAACTGTAGCTTCATTCTAGACTCGTTTGAAGTTGAAACAACTTGTAGCTTCATTCCGTGTTTGAAATTGGAATCAACTTGTAGTTTCATTCTGACTCGTTTGAGCTTGAAATCAACTTGTAGCTTTATTATTGACTAGATTGAAGTTGGAAACAACTGTAGCTTCATTCCAGACTCGTTTGAAGTTGAAAACAACTTGTAGTTTCATTTTTGGTTGTTTGAAATTGGAATCAACTGTTAGTTTCATTCTCGACGCGTTTGAGCTTGAAAAACAACTTGTAGCTTATTATTATTATAGATATAGATATTATTATAGATATACAATTATTGAGACAATTTTAAAAACGGCGTTTCCTTGTTCTGGGATCCTTTTCTTTGTTTTAAATCTTTTAAATCAGTGGGTTTAGACATTACTTCGGTGCTTCTTAATCCTTACAAAATGGCAGCAACATACCCCTTTTGTGATTTCTTTCTATCAAAGAATCATATAAACTCTCGACTAGATTTGAAGTTGGAAACAAATTGTAGCTTCATTCCAGACTCGTTTGAAACTGAAAATTACTTGTAGCTTCATTTTCGGTTGTTTTAAATTGGAATTAACTTGTAGTTAATTTTTGACTCGATTGAGCTTGAAAACAACTTGTAGCTTTATGATTGACTAGATTCAAGTTGGAAACAACTTGTAGCTTCATTCCAGACTCGTTTGAAACTGAAATTACTTGTAGCTTCATTTTCGTTGTTTGAAATGGAATCAACTTGTAGTTTCATTCTTGACTCGTTTGAGCCCGAAAACAACTTTAGCTTCATTATTGACTAGATTGAAGTTGGAAACAAGTTGTAGTCTAATTCCAAACTCGTTTGAAATTGAAAACAACTTGTAGATTCATTTTGGTTGTTTGAAATTGAATCAAATTGTAGTATTATTTTGAATCGTTTGAGCTTGTAAACCACTTGGAGCTTCATTATTGACTAGATTGAAGTTGGAAACAATTGCAGCTTAATTCCAGACTCATTTGAAGTTGAAAACAACTTGTAGCTTCATTCCAGACTCGTTTGAAGTTGAAAACAACTTGTAGTTTCATTTTTGGTTGTTTGAAATTGGAATCAACTTGTAGTTTCATTCTCGACACGTTTGAGCTTGAAAACAACTTGTAGCTTTATTATTGACTAGATTGAAGTTGGAAACAACTTGTAGCTTCATTCCAGACTCGTTTGAAACTGAAAATTACTTGTAGCTTCATTTTCGGTTGTTTTAAATTGGAATTAACTTGTAGTTTCATTTTTGACTCGATTGAGCTTGAAAACAACTTGTAGCTTTATGATTGACTAGATTGAAGTTGGAAACAACTTGTAGCTTCATTCCAGACTCGTTTGAAACTGAAAATTACTTGTAGCTTCATTTCGGTTGTTTGAAATTGGAATCAACTTGTAGTTTCATTCTTGACTCGTTTGAGCCCGAAAACAACTTTTAGCTTCATTATTGACTAGATTGAAGTTGGAAACAAGTTGTAGTCTAATCCAAACACGTTTGAAATTGAAAACAACATGTAGTTTCATTTTGGTTGTTTAAAATTGGAATCAACTTGTAGTTCATTCTTGACTCGTTTGAGCTTGAAATCAACTTGTAGCTTTATTATTGACTAGATTGAAGTTGGAAACAACTTGTAGCTTCATTCCAGACTCGTTTGAAGTTGAAAACAACTTGTAGTTTCATTTTTGGTTGTTTGAAATTGAAATCAACTTGTACTTTCATTCTTGACTCGTTTGAGCTTGAAATCAACTTGTAGCTTTATTATTGACTAGATTAAAGTTGGAAACAAATTGTAGATTCATTCCAGAATCGTTTGAAGTTGAAAACAACTTGTAGTTTCATTTTTGGTTGTTTGAAATTGGAATCAACTTGTAGTTTCATTCTTGACTCGTTTGAGCTTGAAATCAACTTGTAGCTTTATTATTGACTAGATTGAAGTTGGAAACAACTCTTGTAGCTTAATTCCAGACTCGTTTGAAGTTGAAAACAACTTGTAGTTTCATTTTTGGTTGTTTGAAATTGGAATCAACTTGTAGTTTCATTCTTGACTCGTTTGAGCTTGAAACAACTTGTAGCTTTATTATTGACTAGATTGAAGTTGGAAACAACTTGTAGCTTCATTCCAGAGTCGTTTGAAACTGAAAATTACTTGTAGCTTCATTTTTCGGTTGTTTTAAATTGGAATTAACTTGTAGTTTCATTTTTGACTCGATTGAGCTTGAAAACAACTTGTAGCTTTATGATTGACTAGATGAAGTTGGAAACAACTTGTAGCTTCATTCCAGACTCGTTTGAAGTTGAAAACAACTTGTAGTTTCATTTTTGGTTGTTTGAAATTGGAATCAACTTGTAGTTTCTTTCTTGACTCGTTTGAGCTGAAATCAACTTGTAGCTTTATTATTGACTAGATTGAAGTTGGAAACAACTTGTAGCTTAATTCCAGACTCGTTTGAAGTTGAAAACAACTGTAGTTTCATTTTTGGTTGTTTGAAATTGGAATCAACTTGTAGTTTCATTCTTGACTCGTTTGAGCTTGAAAACAACTTGTAGCTTTATATTGACTAGATTGAAGATGGAAACAACTTGTAGCTTCATTCCAGAGTCGTTTGAAACTGAAAACAACTTGTAGCTTCATTTTCGGTTGTTTTAAATTGGAATTAACTTGTAGTTTCATTTTTGACTCGATTGAGCTTGAAAACAACTTGTAGCTTTATGATTGACTAGATTGAAGTTGGAAACAACTTGTAGCTTCATTCCAGACTCGTTGAAAATTAAAAACAACTTGTAGCTTCATTTTCGGTTGTTTGAAATTGAATCAACTTGTAGTTTCATTCTTGACTCGTTTGAGCTTGAAATCAACTTGTAGCTTAATTATTGACTAGATTGAAGTTGGAAACAACTTGTAGCTTCATTCCAGACTCGTTTGAAGTTGAAAACAACTTGTAGTTTCATTTTGGTTGTTTGAAATTGGAATCAACTTGTAGTTTCATTCTCGACGCGTTTGAGCTTGAAAACAACTTGTAGCTTTATTATTGACTAGATTGAAGTTGGAAACAACTTGTAGCTTCATTCCAGACTCGTTTGAAACTGAAAATTACTTGTAGCTTCATTTTCGGTTGTTTTAAATTGGAATTAACTTGTAGTTTCATTTTTGACTCGATTGAGCTTGAAAACAACTTGTAGCTTTATGATTGACTAGATTGAAGTTGGAAACAACTTGTAGCTTCATTCCAGACTCGTTTGAAACTGAAAATTACTTGTAGCTTCATTTTCGGTTGTTTGAAATTGGAATCAACTTGTAGTTTCATTCTTGACTCGTTTGAGCCCGAAAACAACTTTTAGCTTCATTATTGACTAGATTGAAGTTGGAAACAAGTTGTAGTCTAATTCCAAACACGTTTGAAATTGAAAACAACATGTAGTTTCATTTTTGGTTGTTTAAAATTGGAATCAACTTGTAGTTTCATTCTTGACTCGTTTGAGCTTGAAATCAACTTGTAGCTTTATTATTGACTAGATTGAAGTTGGAAACAACTTGTAGCTTCATTCCAGACTCGTTTGAAGTTGAAAAACAACTTGTAGTTTCATTTTTGGTTGTTTGAAATTGGAATCAACTTGTACTTTCATTCTTGACTCGTTTGAGCTTGAAATCAACTTGTAGCTTTATTATTGACTAGATTAAAGTTGGAAACAAATTGTAGATTCATTCCAGAATCGTTTGAAGTTGAAAACAACTTGTAGTTTCATTTTTGGTTGTTTGAAATTGGAATCAACTTGTAGTTTCATTCTTGACTCGTTTGAGCTTGAAATCAACTTGTAGCTTTATTATTGACTAGATTGAAGTTGGAAACAACTTGTAGCTTAATTCCAGACTCGTTTGAAGTTGAAAACAACTTGTAGTTTCATTTTTGGTTGTTTGAAATTGGAATCAACTTGTAGTTTCATTCTTGACTCGTTTGACTTGAAAACAACTTGTAGCTTTATTATGACTAGATTGAAGTTGGAAACAACTTGTAGCTTCATTCCAGACTCGTTTGAAACTGAAAATTACTTGTAGCTTCATTTTCGGTTGTTTTAAATTGGAATTAACTTGTAGTTTCATTTTTGACTCGATTGAGCTTGAAAACAACTTGTAGCTTTATGATTGACTAGATTGAAGTTGGAAACAACTTGTAGCTTCATTCCAGACTCGTTTGAAGTTGAAAACAACTTGTAGTTTCATTTTTGGTTGTTTGAAATTGGAATCAACTTGTAGTTTCTTTCTTGACTCGTTTGAGCTTGAAATCAACTTGTAGCTTTATTATTGACTAGATTGAAGTTGGAAACAACTTGTAGCTTAATTCCAGACTCGTTTGAAGTTGAAAACAACTTGTAGTTTCATTTTTGGTTGTTTGAAATTGGAATCAACTTGTAGTTTCATTCTTGACTCGTTTGAGCTTGAAAACAACTTGTAGCTTTATTATTGACTAGATTGAAGATGGAAACAACTTGTAGCTTCATTCCAGAGTCGTTTGAAACTGAAAACAACTTGTAGCTTCATTTTCGGTTGTTTTAAATTGGAATTAACTTGTAGTTTCATTTTTGACTCGATTGAGCTTGAAAACAACTTGTAGCTTTATGATTGTCTAGATTGAAGTTGGAAACAACTTGTAGCTTCATTCCAGACTCGTTTAAAATTAAAAACAACTTGTAGCTTCATTTTCGGTTGTTTGAAATTGAAATCAACTTGTAGTTTCATTCTTGACTCGTTTGAGCTTGAAATCAACTTGTAGCTTTATTATTGACTAGATTGAAGTTGGAAACAACTTGTAGCTTCATTCCAGACTCGTTTGAAGTTGAAAACAACTTGTAGTTTCATTTTTGGTTGTTTGAAATTGGAATCAACTTGTAGTTTCATTCTCGACGCGTTTGAGCTTGAAAACAACTTGTAGCTTTATTATTGACTAGATTGAAGTTGGAAACAACTTGTAGCTTCATTCCAGACTCGTTTGAAACTGAAAATTACTTGTAGCTTCATTTTCGGTTGTTTTAAATTGGAATTAACTTGTAGTTTCATTTTGACTCGATTGAGCTTGAAAACAACTTGTAGCTTTATGATTGACTAGATTGAAGTTGGAAACAACTTGTAGCTTCATTCCAGACTCGTTTGAAACTGAAAATTACTTGTAGCTTCATTTTCGGTTGTTTGAAATTGGAATCAACTTGTAGTTTCATTCTTGACTCGTTTGAGCCCGAAAACAACTTTTAGCTTCATTATTGACTAGATTGAAGTTGGAAACAAGTTGTAGTCTAATTCCAAACACGTTTGAAATTGAAAACAACATGTAGTTTCATTTTTGGTTGTTTAAAATTGGAATCAACTTGTAGTTTCATTCTTGACTCGTTTGAGCTTGAAATCAACTTGTAGCTTTATTATTGACTAGATTGAAGTTGGAAACAACTTGTAGCTTCATTCCAGACTCGTTTGAAGTTGAAAACAACTTGTAGTTTCATTTTTGGTTGTTTGAAATTGGAATCAACTTGTACTTTCATTCTTGACTCGTTTGAGCTTGAAATCAACTTGTAGCTTTATTATTGACTAGATTAAAGTTGGAAACAAATTGTAGATTCATTCCAGAATCGTTTGAAGTTGAAAACAACTTGTAGTTTCATTTTTGGTTGTTTGAAATTGGAATCAACTTGTAGTTTCATTCTTGACTCGTTTGAGCTTGAAATCAACTTGTAGCTTTATTATTGACTAGATTGAAGTTGGAAACAACTTGTAGCTTAATTCCAGACTCGTTTGAAGTTGAAAACAACTTGTAGTTTCATTTTTGGTTGTTTGAAATTGGAATCAACTTGTAGTTTCATTCTTGACTCGTTTGAGCTTGAAAACAACTTGTAGCTTTATTATTGACTAGATTGAAGTTGGAAACAACTTGTAGCTTCATTCCAGAGTCGTTTGAAACTGAAAATTACTTGTAGCTTCATTTTCGGTTGTTTTAAATTGGAATTAACTTGTAGTTTCATTTTTGACTCGATTGAGCTTGAAAACAACTTGTAGCTTTATGATTGACTAGATTGAAGTTGGAAACAACTTGTAGCTTCATTCCAGACTCGTTTGAAGTTGAAAACAACTTGTAGTTTCATTTTGGTTGTTTGAAATTGGAATCAACTTGTAGTTTCTTTCTTGACTCGTTTGAGCTTGAAATCAACTTGTAGCTTTATTATTGACTAGATTGAAGTTGGAAACAACTTGTAGCTTAATTCCAGACTCGTTTGAAGTTGAAAACAACTTGTAGTTTCATTTTTGGTTGTTTGAAATTGGAATCAACTTGTAGTTTCATTCTTGACTCGTTTGAGCTTGAAAACAACTTGTAGCTTTATTATTGACTAGATTGAAGATGGAAACAACTTGTAGCTTCATTCCAGAGTCGTTTGAAACTGAAAACAACTTGTAGCTTCATTTTCGGTTGTTTTAAATTGGAATTAACTTGTAGTTTCATTTTTGACTCGATTGAGCTTGAAAACAACTTGTAGCTTTATGATTGACTAGATTGAAGTTGGAAACAACTTGTAGCTTCATTCCAGACTCGTTTAAAATTAAAAACAACTTGTAGCTTCATTTTCGGTTGTTTGAAATTGAAATCAACTTGTAGTTTCATTCTTGACTCGTTTGAGCTTGAAATCAACTTGTAGCTTTATTATTGACTAGATTGAAGTTGGAAACAACTTGTAGCTTCATTCCAGACTCGTTTGAAGTTGAAAACAACTTGTAGTTTCATTTTTGGTTGTTTGAAATTGGAATCAACTTGTAGTTTCATTCTCGACGCGTTTGAGCTTGAAAACAACTTGTAGCTTTATTATTGACTAGATTGAAGTTGGAAACAACTTGTAGCTTCATTCCAGACTCGTTTGAAACTGAAAATTACTTGTAGCTTCATTTTCGGTTGTTTTAAATTGGAATTAACTTGTAGTTTCATTTTGACTCGATTGAGCTTGAAAACAACTTGTAGCTTTATGATTGACTAGATTGAAGTTGGAAACAACTTGTAGCTTCATTCCAGACTCGTTTGAAACTGAAAATTACTTGTAGCTTCATTTTCGGTTGTTTGAAATTGGAATCAACTTGTAGTTTCATTCTTGACTCGTTTGAGCCCGAAAACAACTTTTAGCTTCATTATTGACTAGATTGAAGTTGGAAACAAGTTGTAGTCTAATTCCAAACACGTTTGAAATTGAAAACAACATGTAGTTTCATTTTTGGTTGTTTAAAATTGGAATCAACTTGTAGTTTCATTCTTGACTCGTTTGAGCTTGAAATCAACTTGTAGCTTTATTATTGACTAGATTGAAGTTGGAAACAACTTGTAGCTTCATTCCAGACTCGTTTGAAGTTGAAAACAACTTGTAGTTTCATTTTTGGTTGTTTGAAATTGGAATCAACTTGTAGTTTCATTCTTGACTCGTTCGAGCTTGAAATCAACTTGTAGCTTTATTATTGACTAGATTAAAGTTGGAAACAAATTGTAGATTCATTCCAGAATCGTTTGAAGTTGAAAACAACTTGTAGTTTCATTTTTGGTTGTTTGAAATTGGAATCAACTTGTAGTTTCATTCTTGACTCGTTTGAGTTTGAAATCAACTTGTAGCTTTATTATTTACTAGATTGAAGTTGGAAACAACTTGTAGCTTCATTCCAGACTCGTTTGAAGTTGAAAACAACTTGTAGTTTCATTTTTGGTTGTCTGAAATTGGAATCAACTTGTAGTTTCATTCTTGACTCGTTTGAGCTTGAAATCAACTTGTAGCTTTATTATTGACTAGATTGAAGATGGAAACAACTTGTAGCTTCATTCCAGACTCGTTTGAAACTGAAAATTACTTGTAGCTTCATTTTCGGTTGTTTGAATTGGAATCAACTTGTAGTTTCATTTTTGACTCGATTGAGCTTGAAAACAACTTGTAGCTTTATGATTGACTAGATTGAAGTTGGAAACAACTTGTAGCTTCATTCCAGACTCGTTTGAAATTAAAAATTACTTTTAGCTTCATTTTCAGTTGTTTGAAATTGAAATCAACTTGTAGTTTCATTCTTGACTCGTTTGTGCACGGAAACAATTTTTAGCTTCAGTATTGACTAGATTGAAGTTGGAAATAACTTGTAGCTTCATTTTTGGTTGTTTGAAATATGAATCAACTTGTACTTTCATTCTTGACTCGTTGAGCCCGAAAACATCTTGTAGCTTCATTATTGACCAGATTGAAGTTGGAAACAAGTTGTAATTTAATTCAAAACTCGTTTGAAATTGAAAACAACTTGTAGATTCATTTTTGGTTGTTTGAAATTGGAATCAAATTGTAGTATTATTTTTGAATCATTTGAGCTTGTAAACCACTTGGAGCTTCATTATTGACTAGATTGAAGTTGGAAACAACTTGCAGCTTAATTCCAGACTCATTTGAAGTTGAAAACAACTTGTAGTTTCATTTTTGGTTGTTTGAAATTGGAATCAACTTGTAGTTTCTTTCTTGACTCGTTTGAGCTTGAAATCAACTTGTAGCTTTATTATTGACTAGATTGAAGTTGGAAACAACTTGTAGCTTCATTCCAGAGTCGTTTGAAACTGAAAATTACTTGTAGCTTCATTTTCGGTTGTTTTAAATTGGAATTAACTTGTAGTTTCATTTTTGACTCGATTGAGCTTGAAAACAACTTGTAGCTTTATGATTGACTAGATTGAAGTTGGAAACAACTTGTAGCTTCATTCCAGACTCGTTTGAAGTTGAAAACAACTTGTAGTTTCATTTTTGGTTGTTTGAAATTGGAATCAACTTGTAGTTTCTTTCTTGACTCGTTTGAGCTTGAAATCAACTTGTAGCTTTATTATTGACTAGATTGAAGTTGGAAACAACTTGTAGCTTAATTCCAGACTCGTTTGAAGTTGAAAACAACTTGTAGTTTCATTTTTGGTTGTTTGAAATTGGAATCAACTTGTAGTTTCATTCTTGACTCGTTTGAGCTTGAAAACAACTTGTAGCTTTATTATTGACTAGATTGAAGATGGAAACAACTTGTAGCTTCATTCCAGAGTCGTTTGAAACTGAAAACAACTTGTAGCTTCATTTTCGGTTGTTTTAAATTGGAATTTACTTGTAGTTTCATTTTTGACTCGATTGAGCTTGAAAACAACTTGTAGCTTTATGATTGACTAGATTGAAGTTGGAAACAACTTGTAGCTTCATTCCAGACTCGTTTAAAATTAAAAACAACTTGTAGCTTCATTTTCGGTTGTTTGAAATTGAAATCAACTTGTAGTTTCATTCTTGACTCGTTTGAGCTTGAAATCAACTTGTAGCTTTATTATTGACTAGATTGAAGTTGGAAACAACTTGTAGCTTCATTCCAGACTCGTTTGAAGTTGAAAACAACTTGTAGTTTCATTTTTGGTTGTTTGAAATTGGAATCAACTTGTAGTTTCATTCTCGACGCGTTTGAGCTTGAAAACAACTTGTAGCTTTATTATTGACTAGATTGAAGTTGGAAACAACTTGTAGCTTCATTCCAGACTCGTTTGAAACTGAAAATTACTTGTAGCTTCATTTTCGGTTGTTTTAAATTGGAATTAACTTGTAGTTTCATTTTTGACTCGATTGAGCTTGAAAACAACTTGTAGCTTTATGATTGACTAGATTGAAGTTGGAAACAACTTGTAGCTTCATTCCAGACTCGTTTGAAACTGAAAATTACTTGTAGCTTCATTTTCGGTTGTTTGAAATTGGAATCAACTTGTAGTTTCATTCTTGACTCGTTTGAGCCCGAAAACAACTTTTAGCTTCATTATTGACTAGATTGAAGTTGGAAACAAGTTGTAGTCTAATTCCAAACACGTTTGAAATTGAAAACAACATGTAGTTTCATTTTTGGTTGTTTAAAATTGGAATCAACTTGTAGTTTCATTCTTGACTCGTTTGAGCTTGAAATCAACTTGTAGCTTTATTATTGACTAGATTGAAGTTGGAAACAACTTGTAGCTTCATTCCAGACTCGTTTGAAGTTGAAAACAACTTGTAGTTTCATTTTTGGTTGTTTGAAATTGGAATCAACTTGTAGTTTCATTCTTGACTCGTTTGAGCTTGAAATCAACTTGTAGCTTTATTATTGACTAGATTAAAGTTGGAAACAAATTGTAGATTCATTCCAGAATCGTTTGAAGTTGAAAACAACTTGTAGTTTCATTTTTGGTTGTTTGAAATTGGAATCAACTTGTAGTTTCATTCTTGACTCGTTTGAGTTTGAAATCAACTTGTAGCTTTATTATTTACTAGATTGAAGTTGGAAACAACTTGTAGCTTCATTCCAGACTCGTTTGAAGTTGAAAACAACTTGTAGTTTCATTTTTGGTTGTCTGAAATTGGAATCAACTTGTAGTTTCATTCTTGACTCGTTTGAGCTTGAAATCAACTTGTAGCTTTATTATTGACTAGATTGAAGATGGAAACAACTTGTAGCTTCATTCCAGACTCGTTTGAAACTGAAAATTACTTGTAGCTTCATTTTCGGTTGTTTGAATTGGAATCAACTTGTAGTTTCATTTTTGACTCGATTGAGCTTGAAAACAACTTGTAGCTTTATGATTGACTAGATTGAAGTTGGAAACAACTTGTAGCTTCATTCCAGACTCGTTTGAAATTAAAAATTACTTTTAGCTTCATTTTCAGTTGTTTGAAATTGAAATCAACTTGTAGTTTCATTCTTGACTCGTTTGTGCACGGAAACAATTTTTAGCTTCAGTATTGACTAGATTGAAGTTGGAAATAACTTGTAGCTTCATTTTTGGTTGTTTGAAATATGAATCAACTTGTACTTTCATTCTTGACTCGTTGAGCCCGAAAACATCTTGTAGCTTCATTATTGACCAGATTGAAGTTGGAAACAAGTTGTAATTTAATTCAAAACTCGTTTGAAATTGAAAACAACTTGTAGATTCATTTTTGGTTGTTTGAAATTGGAATCAAATTGTAGTATTATTTTTGAATCATTTGAGCTTGTAAACCACTTGGAGCTTCATTATTGACTAGATTGAAGTTGGAAACAACTTGCAGCTTAATTCCAGACTCATTTGAAGTTGAAAACAACTTGTAGTTTCATTTTTGGTTGTTTGAAATTGGAATCAACTTGTAGTTTCATTCTTGACTCGTTTGAGCTTGAAATCAACTTGTAGCTTTATTATTGACTAGATTGAAGTTGGAAACAACTTGTAGCTTCATTCCAGACTCGTTTGAAGTTGAAAACAACTTTTAGTTTCATTTTTGGTTGTTTGAAATTGGAATCAACTTGTAGTTTCATTCTTGACTCGTTTGAGCTTGAAAACAACTTGTAGCTTTATTATTGACTAGATTGAAGTTGGAAACAACTTGTAGCTTCATTCCAGACTCGTTTGAAACTGAAAATTACTTGTAGCTTCATTTTCGGTTGTTTTAAATTGGAATTAACTTGTAGTTTCATTTTTGACTCGATTGAGCTTGAAATCAACTTGTAGCTTTATGATTGACTAGATTGAAGTTGGAAACAACTTGTAGCTTCATTCTAGACTCGTTTGAAGTTGAAAACAACTTGTAGCTTCATTTCCAGTTGTTTGAAATTGGAATCAACTTGTAGTTTCATTCTTGACTCGTTTGAGCTTGAAATCAACTTGTAGCTTTATTATTGACTAGATTGAAGTTGGAAACAACTTGTAGCTTCATTCCAGACTCGTTTGAAGTTGAAAACAACTTGTAGTTTCATTTTTGGTTGTTTGAAATTGGAATCAACTTGTAGTTTCATTCTCGACGCGTTTGAGCTTGAAAACAACTTGTAGCTTTATTATTATTATAGATATAGATATTATTATAGATTATACAATTATTGAGACAATTTAAAAACGGCGTTTCCTTGTTCTGGGATCCTTTTTCTTTGTTTTAAATCTTTTAAATCAGTGGGTTTAGACATTACTTCGGTGCTTCTTAATCCTTACAAAATGGCAGCAACATACCCCTTTTGTGATTTCTTTCTATCAAAGAATCATATAAACTCTCGACTAGATTGAAGTTGGAAACAAATTGTAGCTTCATTCCAGACTCGTTTGAAACTGAAAATTACTTGTAGCTTCATTTTCGGTTGTTTTAAATTGGAATTAACTTGTAGTTTCATTTTTGACTCGATTGAGCTTGAAAACAACTTGTAGCTTTATGATTGACTAGATTCAAGTTGGAAACAACTTGTAGCTTCATTCCAGACTCGTTTGAAACTGAAAATTACTTGTAGCTTCATTTTCGGTTGTTTGAAATTGGAATCAACTTGTAGTTTCATTCTTGACTCGTTTGAGCCCGAAAACAACTTTTAGCTTCATTATTGACTAGATTGAAGTTGGAAACAAGTTGTAGTCTAATTCCAAACACGTTTGAAATTGAAAACAACATGTAGTTTCATTTTTGGTTGTTTCAAATTGGAATCAACTTGTAGTTTCATTCTTGACTCGTTTGAGCTTGAAATCAACTTGTAGCTTTATTATTGACTAGATTGAAGTTGGAAACAACTTGTAGCTTCATTCCAGACTCGTTTGAAGTTGAAAACAACTTGTAGTTTCATTTTTGGTTGTTTGAAATTGGAATCAACTTGTAGTTTCATTCTTGACTCGTTTGAGCTTGAAATCAACTTGTAGCTTTATTATTGACTAGATTAAAGTTGGAAACAAATTGTAGATTCATTCCAGAATCGTTTGAAGTTGAAAACAACTTGTAGTTTCATTTTTGGTTGTTTGAAATTGGAATCAACTTGTAGTTTCATTCTTGACTCGTTTGAGTTTGAAATCAACTTGTAGCTTTATTATTTACTAGATTGAAGTTGGAAACAACTTGTAGCTTCCAGACTCGTTTGAAGTTGAAAACAACTTGTAGTTTCATTTTTGGTTGTTTGAAATTGGAATCAACTTGTAGTTTCATTCTTGACTCGTTTGAGCTTGAAATCAACTCGTAGCTTTATTATTGACTAGATTGAAGATGGAAACAACTTGTAGCTTCATTCCAGAGTCGTTTGAAACTGAAAATTACTTGTAGCTTCATTTTCGGTTGTTTTAAATTGGAATTAACTTGTAGTTTCATTTTTGACTCGATTGAGCTTGAAAACAACTTGTAGCTTTATGATTGACTAGATTGAAGTTGGAAACAACTTGTAGCTTCATTCCAGACTCGTTTGAAATTAAAAATTACTTTTAGCTTCATTTTCGGTTGTTTGAAATTGAAATCAACTTGTAGTTTCATTCTTGACTCGTTTGTGCACGGAAACAATTTTTAGCTTCGTTATTGACTAGATTGAAGTTGGAAATAACTTGTAGCTTCATTTTTGGTTGTTTGAAATATGAATCAACTTGTAATTTCATTCTTGACTCGTTGAGCCCGAAAACATCTTGTAGCTTCATTATTGACCAGATTGAAGTTGGAAACAAGTTGTAATTTAATTCCAAACTCGTTTGAAATTGAAAACAACTTGTAGATTCATTTTTGGTTGTTTGAAATTGGAATCAAATTGTAGTATTATTTTTGAATCGTTTGAGCTTGTAAACCACTTGGAGCTTCATTATTGACTAGATTGAAGTTGGAAACAACTTGCAGCTTAATTCCAGACTCATTTGAAGTTGAAAACAACTTGTAGTTTCATTTTTCATTGTTTGAAATTGGAATCAACTTGTAGTTTCATTCTTGACTCGTTTGAGCTTGAAATCAACTTGTAGCTTTATTATTGACTAGATTGAAGTTGGAAACAACTTGTAGCTTCATTCCAGACTCGTTTGAAGTTGAAAACAATTTGTAGTTTCATTTTTGGTTGTTTGAAATTGGAATCAACTTGTAGTTTCATTCTTGACTCGTTTGAGCTTGAAATCAACTTGTAGCTTTATTATTGACTAGATTGAAGTTGGAAACAACTTGTAGCTTAATTCCAGACTCGTTTGAAGTTGAAAACAACTTGTAGTTTCATTTTTGGTTGTTTGAAATTGGAATCAACTTGTAGTTTCATTCTTGACCCGTTTGAGCTTGAAAACAACTTGTAGCTTTATTATTGACTAGATTGAAGTTGGAAACTATTGGGTTTCGGGGTTCCAAACACAGCGGATAATCGACGTAAAATAAAAAAAATCCGAAACCCTAACCCGAGGATCCATCTATAAAGAACGGCTGATCATGGAGATACGAAATAATACCTTGTTGAAGCTTTACGTTAGCGAAAGATGGAGGTCCGGAACAAGCAATCACCACGCAGCCCTCGTCTAAGGATCGCGTCTCTAAGCAGTCCACACGAACGTCTGATCGCCAAAGATCACCGGAGCCGGTACTAGCCGAATGCAGCCCCTCTCTCTCTCTCTCTAGCCTCTCTTGATGTAGAGCTGCTAGGGTTTTATAATAAAACGAATTTTATGTTACTTAACCCTAAAACAATACATCATTATGTATTTATAGGGAAGAGAGATAGATGGGCCAAACCCTAATCGGATTTGGGCTTCTCCAAACCTAATCCGATTTTGGTTTTAATATTAAATTCGAAATTCTATTACTTAATTAAGACTGGCTCAATTAAATAATTTATTTCGAACTTAATCATTTAATTTAAATTCAGAATTTAAATTAAAACTCCTTTAAACGTTCAAAGTGTGTGACCCTTTAGGTTATTATTACGTTGGCAATAATTTTAATATCCAATAATAAAATTATAAACAATGAGCGGCATCTAGTAATACATCATTGCTACCCAAGTAATAATAATAATTGGTGATTCAATTAAACCTTTTGTGAATAATGTACAATGTAATATAATCCCTTTAACCTTATATTATAGATCAGACTCAAGGCATGTATTGTGTCATCCTCTTCATCGTCTAATCCGAATTTCCTTGATCAATGAGTAGACTATTAAACAAATCAATATTTGAGCACGGCCATGCATTTTATAGTCTCACTCAATCAAGAGGCCAATAATATCACTCCTAAAATAGGAGGGTTAAATCCTTTCTAGATCATTCATATTTCTCATACGATTCATAATATACCCAATGTACATTTCATCATCACCCGGTCAAAGGCAACTTTTAGTGCAACCAAAGTATATTAATTCTCATATAGAAATATAATGATATCAAGTCAGAGGATCATTACATCATTATCACAGTGAGAATTTCCAATGACACTTATTAACATGTAAAATCTCACGGTGGGTCATTCCAGTGCCATGTTTCGATACATGCACTTATGTTCTTGACTTTAGCATCACTATACCTATGATCAATGAGATGTGATCATCAGTCAACAAACATACTAGTCTTAATGCATCATTATTGTCCCTTAACAATGATACTCGACTAGGGACATTTAGGAATATTGATATTATTCTCATAATCTCATTTCTAAGTCACGTACTTAGAGATATAGAATTACATATAATATTCCAAGGACATTTATTACGCTTTCAATTTATTACGCAGTAAATGAGGACATAATAAATATTTATTCAATAATCAATATAACATAATCCATAAATGTCTACAATAGAACACAATAGCATTGTCTCTAGGACACCAATACTAACAATCTCCCACTTGTACTAGAGCCAATCTCTGATGTATCTAATACCCATGGAACTAGTATGACCTTCGTGCTTCTGCTGCGACAAAGCCTTGGTCAGTGGATCTGCAATGTTATCATCTGTATGCACTTTACATATATGTATATCCCCTCGAGTATTAATCTCTCGGAGCAGGTGGTATCGTCTGAGTATATGCTTAGTGCGGGAATGTGATCGGGGTTCCTTAGCCTGTGAAATGGCTCCATTATTGTCACAGTACAAATCTATCGGATCTGATACTGAAGGAACCACATCAAGTCCTGTAAGAAATTTTCTGATCCAAACAGCTTCCTTGGCTGCTTCACAAGCAGCTATATACTCAGCCTCCATTGTAGAATCGGCAACCGTCTCTTGCTTTGAACTTTTCCAACTAACAGCACCTCCATTTAGACAAAATACAAAGCCAGACTGAGAGATCGAATCATCTTTGTCTGTTTGGAAACTAGCATCTGTGTAACCTTTTACAACTAGTTTCTCTTCTCCTCCATATACCAAGAATTGATCTTTAGTCCTCTTTAGGTACTTAAGAATATTCTTGACTGCCGTCCAGTGACCTTCACCTGGATTAGACTGGTATCTACTCGTCATGCTCAAGGCATACGAGACATCAGGACGAGTACATATCATTGCATACATTATGGAACCAATTGCCGAAGCATATGGAACTTTGCTCATACGGTCCTTATCATCCAATGATTTCGGACTGTTTTCTTTCGAGATCAATATCCCGTGAGACATTGGGACGTATCCTCTTTTTGCCTCTTGCATCCCAAATCGATGCAATACCTTATCAATGTATGTACTCTGACTTAGGCCGATTAGTCTTCTTGGTCTATCTCTATAGATCCTGATCCCTAATATATAGGTCGCATCGCCCAAGTCTTTCATCGAGAAATTTTTGCTCAACCAAGTCTTAACAGCCTGTAAAGAAGGTATGTCATTCCCCATTAGTAATATGTCATCCACATATAGCACTAGGAATGCCACATGGCTCCCACTCACTTTCTTGTAAACACAAGGCTCATCTTCATTTTGAATGAAGCCAAACTCTTTGACTGTTTCATCAAAACGAATATTCCATCTCCTTGAGGCTTGCTTCAATCCGTATATAGATCGTCGCAACTTACAAACCATTTTGGGAAATCTCGGATCGACAAAACCTTCAGGTTGTGTCATATACACATCCTCTTCTAGGCTTCCATTCAAGAAGGCGGTTTTGACATCCATCTGCCAGATTTCGTAGTCATAGTAAGCAGCTATTGCAAGCAAAATCCTGATGGATTTGACCATAGCAACTGGTGAGAAGGTTTCATCATAGTCAATACCATGAATCTGTCTGAAACCTTTTGCAACTAGTCGTGCCTTATAGGTCTGAACATTTCCATCCATGTCGGTTTTCTTTTTGAAAACCCATTTACACTCGATAGGTTTAACTCCCTCGGGTAAATCAACCAAAGTCCATACTTGGTTTTCATACATGGAATCCATCTCAGATTTCATGGCATCAAGCCATCTCTTGGAATCTGGAGTGTTCTTAGCATCTTTGTAGGTTAGAGGCTCATCATTATCCATAAGCATCACATCACCAGTTTGAGTCAAGAGAAAACCATAATATCTCTCTGGCTCATGGCGAACCCTACTAGATCTACGAACAACCTGTGTTTCCGGAACAGGATTACTCTCAGTATTTTGATGTACATCCTGCTCAGGTTCCTGCTCTGGTTCAATGTTATCATGTGGTTCTCGAACTTCATCGAGATCTATTATCCTCCCACTGTTTTTCTTAGAAAGCATCTCTCTTTCAAGAAACACAGCGGTTCGAGCAACAAACACTTTGTTCTCAGAAGGATTATAGAATGAATAACCTCTTGTTTCAATTGGGTATCCCACAAAATTACATTTATCAGACTTAGGTCCTAGCTTGTCAGAATTTTGACGTTTCACAAACGCCTCACATCCCCAAATTTTCATAAATGACATGCTATGTCGTTTCTCAGTCCATATCTCATATGGAGTGTTCTGGACCGTTTTAGTAGGAACTCGGTTAAGTGTATAGGCAGCCGTCTCTAGGGCATAGCCCCAAAAACTAATTGGAAGATCTGCATGACTCATCATTGATCGCACCATGTCCAACAAGGTACGATTCCTCCTCTCGGAAACTCCATTCCATTGTGGTGTTCCAGGAGGAGTAAGTTGTGATACAATACCACACTCTTTTAAGAAATTCTTAAATTCTTGGCTTAAGTATTCACCTCCACGATCTGATCGTAGAGTCTTAATACTTTTGGTAGTTTGCTTTTCTACTTCAGCTTTGTACTCTTTGAACTTTTCAAAAGAATCGGATTTATTCTTCATAAGATACACATATCCATATCTACTGAAATCATCAGTAAATGTTATGAAGTAGTAAAAGCCACCTCTTGCCATAGTTCGCATTGGACCACATACATCACTATGTATTAGTTCCAATCTCTCAGTGGCCCTTTCACCTTGTCCAGTGAAAGGTGCTTTAGTCATTTTTCCAATGAGACATGGTTCGCATGCTTCATATGATTCAAAATCAAACTTATCCAAGTATCCATCCTTATGTAACTTGGAAATGCGCTTCTCATTTATATGGCCTAAACGACAGTGCCAGAGGTATGTTTTATTTGAGTCATCAGTTTTAAGTCGTTTATTATTCACATTATAGATGGGAGTATCCAAGTCAAGAACATATAAACCGTTAAATAAACGTGCAACCCCATAGGTAACATTATTCAAAGAAAAGGAACAACTATTGTTCTGAATTGAAAAAGCAAAACCTATCTTGTCCAAACAAGAAACTGAAATAATGTTTCTGCAAATTGCAGGCACGTAAAAACAATTCTCAAGTTCTAAAATAAGCCCAGTGGGCAACGATAAATGATAAGTCCCTACAGCTATAGCAGCAACTTTTGCTCCATTGCCAACTCGTAGGTCGACTTCTCCCTTTGCCAATGGCCTACTTCCCTGTAGTTCCTGCACATTAACACAAATGTGAGAACCACATCCAGTATCTAATACCCAAGATGTTGAAGTAGACAAATTGACTTCTATAACATAAATACCTGAATCAGAAGCGGCAGCAGCCTTCTTCTTCTTCAGATCCTCCAAATAAGCATGACAGTTCCTCTTCCAATGACCTGGTTTCTTGCAATAGTGACAATCACCATCCTTCTGAACACCACCTTTCGGTTTCAAGGCCTTAGTCGGACCAGGTTTCGGATTGGCATTAGAATTAGATCCCATCTTCTTCTTGCCTTTCCATTTACCCTTTCCTTTGGCCTTCCCCTTATTCACCATCAATATGGGAGTAGGGGACACCTTCTGAATGTTGGTTTCAGCAGTTTTCAACATTGCCAACAATTCGGCGGGGTTCTTGTTTATCTCATTCATATTGTAATTCATTACAAACTGAGAATAGTTATTGTTTAGAGATTGCAAGATCAGATCAATTTGGTGCTCAGGACCAATCGGGGCACCCAATTTTTCAAGATAATCAATATACCCTATCATCTTCAGAACATGCGGTCCTACCGGATCACGTTCACCCTGCTTACAAGCATTCAAAGATTTGAAAGTATCAAACCTCTCCTGACGAGCCTGTCCCTCAAACATACGCTTAAGGTGCTCAATCATATCATAAGAATCCATATTCTCATGTTGTTTCTGAAGTTCAGCACTCATGGTCGCTAACATGAGACATTGAACATCCGTGTCATCATCGATATGCTTCTGATAAGCAGTATGCTGAGCACGGGTTGATCCTTCAGCGAGAGGTGTAGGGCGAGGAATATCTATGACATAGAGCTTGCGCTCTTGTTTGAGGACAATCCTCAAATTCCTTTGCCAGTCAAGGAAGTTGGTTCCTGTCAGCTTGTCCTTCTCAAGGACTGATCGTACAGAGAAGTTGTTTGAATTATTTGCCATTGGATATCTACAATATTTTCAAATGCATAAGATAAATTAGTCTACAGATGTTTATTAAATTATGTTCAAGTGATTATAAATATATATTCAAAATATATATCTCCCACTATTTTGTTCAAATCAATAGCCCTAACTATTAATTCGGAAAGCATTTCTGCAAATCTTTCTAGTGAGCCAAGATCCATATTTCATCCATGTTTTAAGTTAGCGTGGGCTAATACTCTCAAAACATGACTATTTAGGTAGACAACATTTGTCAATTATATCAAATATAACTCTTGGATAGTTTGGTGGAGCAACCCTTTGCACATATTTATGTAATAAATCTCACCAAACTTCATGCCTCTAAACCCACAATCCTATTGTGATGGTTTAGTTAAGTTAGATCCAATAATTCAATAACTAAGTACATTTACTTATCACGTCTTCCCATGATTGATTAAAGCACTTTGCTTTGGCAAACCTACTTCTTTCAATCTAGATCTTGACGAGTATTAATCATTGGAAGGCATCTGATTAACTTAATATTTTAATTAGGGATTTTATTAAAACGACCATGATCCTGTCATAAAGAGATCCTCAATTTTTCCTTGAATCAAATATTTCAAATCAATACTCTTTGATTGGTTGAAAACCCGACCTGAGGTGTTGGCACAACGGCTATACTTAAAAACCCCAAATCCGACGGAATCTTCCTCTCATTGAATATCGAAAATCCATAATTAATTCCGTGTTTCATAAACACGAGAATCTCATGATCGTTGTATTCCTTTTTAAAATCTTGAGTCGTTACAGATTTTATCTTGTTTAAACAAGCATGGCATGGGTGTCGTATCGAATACATACATCTTAATCTAATTAAGCATGCATCTCTATAACTACGCATACATATCATCATCTCATGCATCATATATGTAAAGTGCAGTATGTAAACGTGCATGGTTATGGCCTTTATCCTATATGATTCTTTCAAGCTAATGAAAGAATCTAGGTCAATCTATGGTGAAGATGTATAACTATTACAAGTCTTCATGCTCCTTGATTGCCCCTCCTTGTGGATCATCCTTCAATCTTCAAGTACATTACAATGAATAATTGAATACAACCTATTCTAATGTACTTACATGAGAAAACTCGAGTTACATTCGAGATTTAAAATTACAAGAATAAATATCACGACATGCAAGTCGTATTTATACAACCAAAACCAAAAACATTAAACTAGGGGTCCTTAAGGCCATAACCAGCACCATGCTCAAGTAAACAAATAAGAACACATAACCATACAAAGCGGGGGTCCGGGGGCGGCAGCCCCTGGGCGGGGGTCCGGGGGCGGCAGCCACCGGGCGGGGGTCCGGGGGCGGCAGCCACCGGGCGGGGTCCGGGGGCGGCAGCCCCAGGCAGCTCGGAAATTTTGATTCCTGAATACAAGTGCTATACAAAAATCATCAATTTCGGAACAACAGATCATATCTGTTACCTTCTGCCACTACTGCATCATATGCAGTTTCAGAAGCATGTATCATATACATACTGATCGTTCCCCAGTGACCAGATCATGTCCATACACCATCTTAATAAACAGTTTATATCATTATATAAACAACACATCATATGCAGAACATACAAATCGCATATTGATCAGTCATGGCAAATCATAATCATGCTAGTATCATCATATCACTATATTTAACATAACAGAATCATATATGATCAATATAGCATGTTATAATCAACACATCTCAAAACCATATAAAGGCAGATTCATAAAACATGCATACATGCATCGAATACTTGTAAACACGTAACCAAATCAGCCCCTTATAGACGTAGCTCTGATGCCACTATTGGGTTTCGGGGTTCCAAACACAGCGGATAATCGACGTAAAATAAAAAAAAATCCGAAACCCTAACCCGAGGATCCATCTATAAAGAACGGCTGATCATGGAGATACGAAATAATACCTTGTTGAAGCTTTACGTTAGCGAAAGATGGAGGTCCGGAACAAGCAATCACCACGCAGCCCTCGTCTAAGGATCGCGTCTCTAAGCAGTCCACACGAACGTCTGATCGCCAAAGATCACCGGAGCCGGTACTAGCCGAATGCAGCCCCTCTCTCTCTCTCTAGCCTCTCTTGATGTAGAGCTGCTAGGGTTTTATAATAAAACGAATTTTATGTTACTTAACCCTAAAACAATACATCATTATGTATTTATAGGGAAGAGAGATAGATGGGCCAAACCCTAATCGGATTTGGGCTTCTCCAAACCTAATCCGATTTTGGTTTTAATATTAAATTCGAAATTCTATTACTTAATTAAGACTGGCTCAATTAAATAATTTATTTCGAACTTAATCATTTAATTTAAATTCAGAATTTAAATTAAAACTCCTTTAAACGTTCAAAGTGTGTGACCCTTTAGGTTATTATTACGTTGGCAATAATTTTAATATCCAATAATAAAATTATAAACAATGAGCGGCATCTAGTAATACATCATTGCTACCCAAGTAATAATAATAATTGGTGATTCAATTAAACCTTTTGTGAATAATGTACAATGTAATATAATCCCTTTAACCTTATATTATAGATCAGACTCAAGGCATGTATTGTGTCATCCTCTTCATCGTCTAATCCGAATTTCCTTGATCAATGAGTAGACTATTAAACAAATCAATATTTGAGCACGGCCATGCATTTTATAGTCTCACTCAATCAAGAGGCCAATAATATCACTCCTAAAATAGGAGGGTTAAATCCTTTCTAGATCATTCATATTTCTCATACGATTCATAATATACCCAATGTACATTTCATCATCACCCCGGTCAAAGGCAACTTTTAGTGCAACCAAAGTATATTAATTCTCATATAGAAATATAATGATATCAAGTCAGAGGATCATTACATCATTATCACAGTGAGAATTTCCAATGACACTTATTAACATGTAAAATCTCACGGTGGGTCATTCCAGTGCCATGTTTCGATACATGCACTTATGTTCTTGACTTTAGCATCACTATACCTATGATCAATGAGATGTGATCATCAGTCAACAAACATACTAGTCTTAATGCATCATTATTGTCCCTTAACAATGATACTCGACTAGGGACATTTAGGAATATTGATATTATTCTCATAATCTCATTTCTAAGTCACGTACTTAGAGATATAGAATTACATATAATATTCCAAGGACATTTATTACGCTTTCAATTTATTACGCAGTAAATGAGGACATATAAATATTTATTCAATAATCAATATAACATAATCCATAAATGTCTACAATAGAACACAATAGCATTGTCTCTAGGACACCAATACTAACAGAAACAACTTGTAGCTTCATTCCAGACTCGTTTGAAACTGAAAATTACTTGTAGCTTCATTTTCGGTTGTTTTAAATTGGAATTAACTTGTAGTTTCATTTTTGACTCGATTGAGCTTGAAAACAACTTGTAGCTTTATGATTGACTAGATTGAAGTTGGAAACAACTTGTAGCTTCATTCCAGACTCGTTTGAAGTTGAAAACAACTTGTAGCTTCATTTCCAGTTGTTTGAAATTGGAATCAACTTGTAGTTTCATTCTTGACTCGTTTGAGCTTGAAATCAACTTGTAGCTTTATTATGCACTAGATTGAAGTTGGAAACAACTTGTAGCTTCATTCCAGACTCGTTTGAAGTTGAAAACAACTTGTAGTTTCATTTTTGGTTGTTTGAAATTGGAATCAACTTTTAGTTTCATTCTCGACGCGTTTGAGCTTGAAAACAACTTGTAGCTTTATTATTGACTAGATTAAAGTTGGAAACAACTTGTAGCTTCATTCCAGACTCGTTTGAAACTGAAAATTACTTGTAGCTTCATTTCGGTTGTTTTAAATTGGAATTAACTTGTGGTTTCATTTTTGACTCGATTAAGCTTGAAAACAACTTGTAGCTTTATGATTGACTAGATTGAAGTTGGAAACAACTTGTAGCTTCATTCCAGACTCGTTTGAAACTGAAAATTACTTGTAGCTTCATTTTCGGTTGTTTGAAATTGGAATCAACTTGTAGTTTCATTCTTGACTCGTTTGACCTTGAAATCAACTTGTAGCTTTATTATTGACTAGATTAAAGTTGGAAACAAATTGTAGATTCATTCCATAATCGTTTGAAGTTAAAAACAACTTGTAGTTTCATTTTTGGTTGTTTGAAATTGGAATCAACTTGTAGTTTCATTCTTGACTCGTTGAGCTTGAAATCAACTTGTAGCTTTATTATTTACTAGATTGAAGTTGGAAACAACTTGGAGCTTCATTCCAGACTCGTTTGAAGTTGAAAACAACTTGTAGTTTCATTTTTGGTTGTTTGAAATTGGAATCAACTTGTAGTTTCATTCTTGACTCGTTTGAGCTTGAAATCAACTTGTAGCTTTATTATTGACTAGATTGAAGATGGAAACAACTTGTAGCTTCATTCCAGAGTCATTTGAAACTGAAAATTACTTGTAGCTTCATTTTCGGTTGTTTTAAATTGGAATTAACTTGTAGTTTCATTTTTGACTCGATTGAGCTTGAAAACAACTTGTAGCTTTATGATTGACTAGATTGAAGTGGAAACAACTTGTAGCTTCATTCCAGACTCGTTTGAAACTGAAAATTACTTGTAGCTTCATTTTCGGTTGTTTGAAATTGGAATCAACTTGTAGTTTTATTCTTGACTCGTTTGAGCTTGAAATCAACTTGTAGCTTTATTATTGACTAGATTGAAGTTGGAAACAACTTGTAGCTTCATTCCAGACTCGTTTGAACTCAAAATTACTTTTAGCTTCATTTTCGGTTGTTTGAAATTGAAATCAACTTGTAGTTTCATTCTTGACTCGTTTGTGCACGGAAACAATTTTTAGCTTCATTATTGACTAGATTGAAGTTGGAAACAACTTGTAACTTCATTTTTGGTTTTTTGAAATATGAATCAACTTGTACTTTCATTCTTGACTAGATTGAAGTTGGAAATAACTTGTAGCTTCATTTTTGGTTGTTTGAAATTGGAATCAACTTGTAGTTTCATTCTTGACTCGTTTGAGCTTGAAATCAACTTGTAGCTTTATTATTGACTAGATTGAAGATGGAAACAACTTGTAGCTTCATTCCAGAGTCGTTTGAAACTGAAAATTACTTGTAGCTTCATTTTCGGTTGTTTTAAATTCGAATTAACTTGTAGTTTCATTTTTGACTCGATTGAGCTTGAAAACAACTTGTAGCTTTATGATTGACTAGATTGAAGTTGGAAACAACTTGTAGCTTCATTCCAGACTCGTTTGAAATTGAAAATTACTTGTAGCTTCATTTTCGGTTGTTTGAAATTGGAATCAACTTGTAGTTTTATTCTTGACTCGTTTGAGCTTGAAATCAACTTGTAGCTTTATTATTGACTAGATTGAAGTTGGAAACAACTTGTGGCTTCATTCCAGACTCGTTTGAAACTCAAATTACTTTTAGCTTCATTTTCGGTTGTTTGAAATTGAAATCAACTTGTAGTTTCATTCTTGACTCGTTTGTGCACGGAAACAATTTTTAGCTTCATTATTGACTAGATTGAAGTTGGAAATAACTTGTAGCTTCATTTTTGGTTGTTTGAAATTGAATCAACTTGTACTTTCATTCTTGACTCGTTGAGCCCGAAAACATCTTGTAGCTTCATTATTGACTAGATTGAAGTTGGAAACAAGTTGTAATTTAATTCCAAACTCGTTTGAAATTGAAAACAACTTGTAGTTTCATTTTTGGTTGTTTGAAATTGGAATCAACTTGTAGTTTTTTTGACTCGTTTGAGCTTGTAAACCACTTGGCGCTTTCATTATTGACTAGATTGAAGTTGGAAACAACTTGTAGCTTAATTCCAGACTCGTTTGAAGTTGAAACAACTTGTAGTTTCATTTTTGGTTGTTTGAAATTGGAATCAACTTGTAGTTTCATTCTTGACTCGTTTGAGCTTGAAATCAACTTGTAGCTTTATTATTGACTAGATTGAAGTTGGAAACAACTTGTAGCTTCATTCCAGACTCGTTTGAAGTTGAAAACAATTTGTAGTTTCATTTTTGGTTGTTTGAAATTGGAATCAACTTGTAGTTTCATTCTTGACTCGTTTGAGCTTGAAATCAACTTGTAGCTTTATTATGACTAGATTGAAGTTGGAAACAACTTGTAGCTTCATTCCAGACTCGTTGAAGTTGAAAAAACTTGTAGTTCATTTTGGTTGTTTGAAATTGGAATCAACTTGTAGTTTCATTCTTGACTCGTTTGAGCTTGAAACAACTTGTAGCTTTATTATTGACTAGATTGAAGTTGGAAACAACTTGTAGCTTCATTCCAGACTCGTTTGAAACTGAAAAACTTGTAGCTTCATTTTCGGTTGTTTAAATTGGAATTAAACTTGTAGTTTCATTTTTGATCGATTGAGTTGAAAACAACTTGTAGCTTTATGATTGACTAGATTGAAGTTGGAAACAACTTGTAGCTTCATTCCAGGACTCGTTTGAAGTTGAAACAACTTGTAGCTTCATTTTCCGTTGTTTGAAATTGGAATCAACTTGTAGTTTCATTCTTGACTCGTTTGAGCTGAAACAACTTGTAGCTTTATATTGACTAGATTGAAGTTGGAAACAACTTGTAGCTTCATTCCAGACTCGTTTGAAGTTGAAAACAACTTGTAGTTTCATTTTTGGTTGTTTGAAATTGGAATCAACTTGTAGTTTCATTCTCGACGCGTTTGAGCTTGAAAACAACTTGTAGCTTTATTATTGACTAGATTAAAGTTGGAAACAACTTGTAGCTTCATTCCAGACTCGTTTGAAACTGAAAAATTACTTGTAGCTTCATTTTCGGTTGTTTTAAATTGGAATTAACTTGTAGTTTCATTTTTGACTCGATTGAGCTTGAAAAAACTTGTAGCTTTATGATTGACTAGATTGAAGTTGGAAACAACTTGTAGCTTCATTCCAGACTCGTTTGAAACTGAAAATTACTTGTAGCTTCATTTTCGTTGTTTGAAATTGGAATCAACTTGTAGTTTCATTCTTGACTCGTTTGATCCCGAAAACAACTTTTAGCTTCATTATTGACTAGATTGAAGTTGGAAACAAGTTGTAGTCTAATTCCAAACACGTTTGAAATTGAAAACAACATGTAGTTTCATTTTTGGTTGTTTCAAATTGGAATCAACTTGTAGTTCATTCTTGACTCGTTTGAGCTTGAAATCAACTTGTAGCTTTATTATTAACTAGATTGAAGTTGGAAACAACTTGTAGCTTCATTCCAGACTCGTTTGAAGTTGAAAACAACTTGTAGTTTCATTTTGGTTGTTTGAAATTGGAATCAACTTGTAGTTTCATTCTTGACTCGTTTGACCTTGAAATCAACTTGTAGCTTTATTATTGACTAGATTAAAGTTGGAAACAAATTGTAGATTCATTCCAGAATCGTTTGAAGTTGAAAACAACTTGTAGTTTCATTTTTGGTTGTTTGAAATTGGAATCAACTTGTAGTTTCATTCTTGACTCGTTTGAGCTTGAAATCAACTTGTAGCTTTATTATTGACTAGATTGAAGTTGGAAACAACTTGTAGCTTTCATTCCAGAGTCGTTTGAAACTGAAATTACTTGTAGCTTCATTTTCGGTTGTTTTAAATTGGAATTAACTTGTAGTTTCATTTTTGACTCGATTGAGCTTGAAAACAACTTGTAGTTATGATTGACTAGATTGAAGTTGGAAACAACTTGAGCTTCATTCCAGACTCGTTTGAAACTGAAAATTACTTGTAGCTTCATTTTCGGTTGTTTTAAATTGGAATTAACTTGTAGTTTCATTTTGACTCGATTGAGCTTGAAAACAACTTGTAGCTTTATGATTGACTAGATTGAAGTTGGAAATAACTTGTAGCTTCATTCCAGAATCGTTTGAAGTGAAAACAACTTGTAGCTTCATTTCCAGTTGTTTGAAATTGGAATCAACTTGTAGTTTCATTCTTGACTCGTTTGAGCTTGAAATCAACTTGTAGCTTTATTATTGACTAGATTGAAGTTGGAAACAACTTGTAGCTTCATTCCAGACTCGTTTTTGAAGTTGAAAACAACTGTAGTTTCATTTTTGGTTGTTTGAAATTGGAATCAACTTGTAGTTTCATTCTCGACGCGTTTGAGCTTGAAAACAACTTGTAGCTTTATTATTGACTAGATTAAAGTTGAAAAACAATTGTAGCTTCATTCCAGACTCGTTTGAAACTGAAAATTACTTGTAGCTTCATTTCGTTTTTGGTTGTTTTAAATTGGAATTAACTTGTAGTTTCATTTTTGACTCGATTGAGCTTGAAAACAACTTGTAGCTTTATGATTGACTAGATGAAGTTGGAAACAACTTGTAGCTTCATTCCAGACTCGTTTGAAACTGAAAATTCTTGTAGCTTCATTTTCGGTTGTTTGAAATTGGAATCAACTTGTAGTTTCATTCATTGACTAGATTGAAGTTGGAAAAACAGTTGTAGTCTACTTCCCAACACGTTTGAAATTGAAAACAACTTGTAGTTTCATTTTTGGTTGTTTCAAATTGGAATCAACTTGTAGTTTCATTCTTGACTCGTTTGAGCTTGAAATCAACTTGTAGCTTTATTATTGACTCGATTGAAGTTGGAAACACTTTGTAGCTTCATTCCAGACTCGTTTGAAGTTTTGAAGTTGAAAACAACTTGTAGTTCATTTTGGTTGTTTGAAATTGGAATCAACTTGTAGTTTCATTCTTGACTCGTTTGACCTTGAAATCAACTTGTAGCTTTATTATTGACTAGATTAAAGTTGGAAACAAATTGTAGATTCATTCAGAATCGTTTGAAGTTGAAAATGAAGTTGAAAAACTTTGTAGCTTCCTTCCCGACTCGTTTGAAGTTGAAAACAACTTGTAGCTTCATTTTTGGTTGTTTGAAATTGGAATCAACTTGTAGTTCATTCTTGACTCGTTTGAGCTTGAAACAACTTGTAGCTCATTATTGACTAGATTGAAGTTGGAAACAACTTGTAGCTTCATTCCCGACTCGTTTGAAGTTGAAAACAACTTGTAGTTTCATTTTTGTTGTTTGAAATTGGAATCAACTTGTAGTTTCATTCTTGACTCGTTTGAGCTTGAAATCAACTTGTAGCTTTATTATTGACTAGATTGAAGTTGGAAACAACTTGTAGCTTCATTCCAGACTCGTTTGAAGTTGAAAACAACTTGTAGCTTCATTTTTGGTTGTTTGAAATTGGAATCAACTTGTAGTTCATTCTTGACTCGTTTGAGCTTGAAACAACTTGTAGCTTATTATTGACTAGATTGAAGTTGGAAACAACTTGTAGCTTCATTCCAGACTCGTTTGAAATTGAAAATAACTTGTAGCTTCATTTTCGGTTGTTTGAAATTGGAATCAACTTGTAGTTTCATTTTTGACTCGTTTGAGCTTGAAAACAACTTGTAGCTTTATTATTGACTAGATTGAAGTTGGAAACAACTTGTAGCTTCATTCCAGACTCGTTTGAAGTTGAAAACAACTTGTAGCTTCATTTTTGGTTGTTTGAAATTGGAATCAACTTGTAGTTTCATTCTTGACTCGTTTGAGCTTGAAAACAACTTGTAGCTTTATTATTGACTAGATTGAAGTTGGAAACAACTTGTAGCTTCATTCCAGACTCGTTGAAACTGAAAAATTACTTGTAGCTTCATTTTCGGTTGTTTGAAATTGGAATCAACTTGTAGTTTCATTCTTGACTCGTTGAGCACGAAAACACTTTAGCTTCATTATTGACTAGATTGAAGTTGGAAACAACTTGTAGATCTTCATTCCAGAATCGTTTGAAGTTGAAAAAACTTGTAGCTTCATTTTTGTTGTTTGAAATTGGAATCAACTTGTAGTTTCATTCTTGACTCGTTTGAGCTTGAAAACAACTTGTAGCTTTATTATTGACTAGATTGAAGTTGGAAACAACTTGTAGCTTCATTCCAGACTCGTTTGAAACTGAAAATTACTTGTAGCTTCATTTTCGGTTGTTTGAAATTGGAATCAACTTGTAGTTTCATTCTTGACTCGTTGTGCACGGAAACAATTTTTCGTTCATTATGACTAGATTGAAGTGGAAACAACTTGTAGCTTCATTCCAGCTCGTTTGAAGTTGAAAACAACTTGTAGCTTCATTTTGGTTGTTTGAAATTGGAATCAACTTGTAGTTTCATTCTTGACTCGTTTGAGCTTAAACAACTTGTAGCTTTATTATTGACTAGATTGAAGTTGGAAACAACTTGTAGCTTCATTCCAGACTCGTTTGAAGTTGAAAACAACTTGTAGTTTCATTTTTGGTTGTTTGAAATTGGAATCAACTTGTAGTTTCATTCTTGACTCGTTGAGCTTGAAATCAACTTGTAGCTTTATTATTGACTAGATTGAAGTTGGAACAACTTGTAGCTTCATTCCAGACTCGTTTGAAATTGAAAACACTTGTAGCTTCATTTTTGGTTGTTTGAAATTGGAATCAACTTGTAGTTTCATTCTTGACTCGTTTGAGCTTGAAAACAACTTGTAGTTATTATTGACTAGATTGAAGTTGGAAACAACTTGTAGCTTCATTCCAGACTCGTTTGAAGTTGAAAACAACTTGTAGCTTCATTTTTGGTTGTTTGAAATTGGAATCAACTTGTAGTTTCATTCTTGACTCGTTTGAGCTTGAAATCAACTTGTAGCTTTATTATTGACTAGATTGAAGTTGGAAACAACTTGTAGCTTCATTCCAGACTCGTTTGAAGTTGAAAACAACTTGTAGTTTCATTTTTGGTTGTTGAAATTGGAATCAACTTGTAGTTTCATTCTTGACTCGTTTGAGCTTGAAATCAACTTGTAGCTTTATTATTGACTAGATTGAAGTTGGAAACAACTTGTAGCTTCATTCCAGACTCGTTTGAAACTGAAAATTAATGTAGCTTCATTTTCGGTTGTTTGAAATTGGAATCAACTTGTAGTTTCATTCTTGACTCGTTTGAGCTTGAAACAACTTGTAGCTTTATTATTGACTAGATTGAAGTTGGAAACAACTTGTAGCTTCATTCCAGACTCGTTTGAAGTTGAAAAACACTTGTAGCTTCATTTTCGGTTGTTTGAAATTGGAATCAACTTGTAGTTTCATTCTTGACTCGTTTGAGCTTGAAACAACTTGTAGCTTTATTATTGACTAGATTGAAGTTGGAAACAACTTGTAGCTTCATTCCAGACTCGTTTGAAGTTGAAAAAATTACTTGTAGCTTCATTTTTGGTTGTTTGAAATTGGAATCAACTTGTAGTTTCATTCTTGACTCGTTTGTGCACGGAAACACTTTTAGCTTCATTATTGACTAGATTGAAGTTGGAAACAACTTGTAGCTTCATTCCAGACTCGTTTGAAGTTGAAAACAACTTGTAGCTTCATTTTGGTTGTTTGAAATTGGAATCAACTTGTAGTTTCATTCTTGACTCGTTTGAGCTTGAAACAACTTGTAGCTTTATTATTGACTAGATTGAAGTTGGAAACAACTTGTAGCTTCATTCCAGACTCGTTTGAAGTTGAAAATTACTTGTAGCTTCATTTTCGGTTGTTTGAAATTGGAATCAACTTGTAGTTTCATTCTTGACTCGTTTGAGCTTGAAACAACTTGTAGCTTTATTATTGACTAGATTGAAGTTGGAAACAACTTGTAGCTTCATTCCAGACTTTTGAAACTGAAAATTACTTGTAGCTTCATTTTGGTTGTTTGAAATTGGAATCAACTTGTAGTTTCATTTTTGACTCGTTTGAGCTTGAAAACAACTTGTAGCTTATTATTGACTAGATTGAAGTTGGAAACAACTTGTAGCTTCATTCCAGACTCGTTTGAAACTGAAAATTACTTGTAGCTTCATTTTCGGTTGTTTGAAATTGGAATCAACTTGTAGTTTCATTCTTGACTCGTTTGGGCACAGAACAATTTTTTTAGCTTCATTATTGATAGAGTTGAACAACTTGTAGCTTCATTTTTGGTTGTTTGAAATTCGAATCAACTTGTAGTTTCATTCTTGACTCGTTTGAGCTTGAAATCAACTTGTAGCTTTATTATTGACTAGATTGAAGTTGGAAACAACTTGTAGCTTCATTCCAGACTCGTTTGAAGTTGAAAACAACTTGTAGTTTCATTTTTGGTTGTTTGAAATTGGAATCAACTTGTAGTTTCATTCTTGACTCGTTTGAGCTTGAAATCAACTTGTAGCTTTATTATTGACTAGATTGAAGTTGGAAACAACTTGTAGCTTTCTCCAGACTCGTTTGAAGTTGAAAACAACTTGTAGTTCATTTTTGGTTGTTTGAAATTGGAATCAACTTGTAGTTTTTCTTGACTCGTTTGAGCTTGAAATCAACTTGTAGCTTTATTATTGACTAGATTGAAGTTGGAAACAACTTGTAGCTTCATTCCAGACTCGTTTGAAACTGAAAATTACTTGTAGCTTCATTTTCGGTTGTTTGAAATTGGAATCAACTTGTAGTTTCATTCTTGACTCGTTTGTGCACGGAAAACACTTTTTAGCTTCATTATTGACTAGATTGAAGTTGGAAACAACTTGTAGCTTCATTCCAGACTCGTTTGAAGTTGAAAACAACTTGTAGCTTCATTTTTGGTTGTTTGAAATTGGAATCAACTTGTAGTTTCATTCTTGACTCGTTTGAGCTTGAAAACAACTTGTAGCTTTATTATTGACTAGATTGAAGTTGGAAACAACTTGTAGCTTCATTCCAGACTCGTTTGAAACTGAAAATTACTTGTAGCTTCATTTTCGGTTGTTTGAAATTGGAATCAACTTGTAGTTTCATTCTTGACTCGTTTGTGCTTGAAAAACAATTTTTAGCTTCATTATTGACTAGATTGAAGTTGGAAACAACTTGTAGCTTCATTCCAGACTGTTTGAAGTTGAAAACAACTTGTAGCTTCATTTTTGGTTGTTTGAAATTGGAATCAACTTGTAGTTTCATTCTTGACTCGTTTGAGCTTGAAAACAACTTGTAGCTTTATTATTGACTAGATTGAAGTTGGAAACAACTTGTAGCTTCATTCCAGACTCGTTTGAAGTTGAAAACAACTTGTAGCTTCATTTTTGGTTGTTTGAAATTGGAATCAACTTGTAGTTTCATTCTTGACTCGTTTGAGCTTGAAATCAACTTGTAGCTTTATTATTGACTAGATTGAAGTTGGAAACAACTTGTAGCTTCATTCCAGACTCGTTTGAAGTTGAAAACAATGTAGTTTCATTTTTGGTTGTTTGAAATTGGAATCAACTTGTAGTTTCATTCTTGACTCGTTTGAGCTTGAAAACAACTTGTAGCTTTATTATTGACTAGATTGAAGTTGGAAACAACTTGTAGCTTCATTCCAGACTCGTTTGAAGTTAAATTGAAAACAACTTGTAGCTTCATTTTGGTTGTTTGAAATTGGAATCAACTTGTAGTTTCATTCTTGACTCGTTTGAGCTTGAAAACAACTTGTAGCTTTATTATTGACTAGATTGAAGTTGGAAACAACTTGTAGCTTCATTCCAGACTCGTTTGAAGTTGAAACAACTTGTAGCTTCATTTTGGTTGTTTGAAATTGGAATCAACTTGTAGTTTCATTCTTGACTCGTTTGAGCTTGAAACAACTTGTAGCTTATTATTGACTAGATTGAAGTTGGAAACAACTTGTAGCTTCATTCCAGACTCGTTTGAAGTTGAAAACAACTTGTAGTTTCATTTTGGTTGTTTGAAATTGGAATCAACTTGTAGTTTCATTCTTGACTCGTTTGAGCTTGAAACAACTTGTAGCTTTATTATTGACTAGATTGAAGTTGGAAACAACTTGTAGCTTCATTCCAGACTCGTTTGAAACTGAAAACAACTTGTAGCTTCATTTTCGGTTGTTTGAAATTGGAATCAACTTGTAGTTTCATTCTTGACTCGTTTGAGCTTGAAACAACTTGTAGCTTATTATTGACTAGATTGAAGTTGGAAACAACTTGTAGCTTCATTCCAGACTCGTTTGAAGTGAAAACAACTTGTAGCTTCATTTTTGTTGTTTGAAATTGGAATCAACTTGTAGTTTCATTCTTGACTCGTTTGAGCTTGAAACAACTTGTAGCTTATTATTGACTAGATTGAAGTTGGAAACAACTTGTAGCTTCATTCCAGACTCGTTTGAAGTTGAAAACAACTTGTAGCTTCATTTTGGTTGTTTGAAATTGGAATCAACTTGTAGTTTCATTCTTGACTCGTTTGAGCTTGAAACAACTTGTAGCTTTATTATTGACTAGATTGAAGTTGGAAACAACTTGTAGCTTCATTCCAGACTCGTTTGAAACTGAAAACACTTGTAGCTTCATTTTCGGTTGTTTGAAATTGGAATCAACTTGTAGTTCATTCTTGACTCGTTTGAGCTTGAAAACAACTTGTAGCTTTATTATTGACTAGATTGAAGTTGGAAACAACTTGTAGCTTCATTCCAGACTCGTTTGAAGTTGAAAACAACTTGTAGCTTCATTTTTGGTTGTTTGAAATTGGAATCAACTTGTAGTTTCATTCTTGACTCGTTTGAGCTTGAAAACAACTTGTAGCTTTATTATTGACTAGATTGAAGTTGGAAACAACTTGTAGCTTCATTCCAGACTCGTTTGAAACTGAAAATTACTTGTAGCTTCATTTTCGGTTGTTTGAAATTGGAATCAACTTGTAGTTTCATTCTTGACTCGTTTGAGCTCGAAAACAACTTGTGGCTTCATTATTGACTAGATTGAAGTTGGAAACAACTTGTAGCTTCATTCCAGACTCGTTTGAAGTTGAAAACAACTTGTAGCTTCATTTTTGGTTGTTTGAAATTGGAATCAACTTGTAGTTTCATTCTGACTCGTTTGAGCTTGAAATCAACTTGTAGCTTTTTATTGACTAGATTGAAGTTGGAAACAACTTGTAGCTTCATTCCAGACTCGTTTGAAACTGAAAACAACTTGTAGCTTCATTTTTGGTTGTTTGAAATTGGAATCAACTTGTAGTTTCATTCTTGACTCGTTGTGCTTGAAACAACTTGTAGCTTTATTATTGACTAGATTGAAGTTGGAAACAACTTGTAGCTTCATTCCAGACTCGTTTGAAGTTGAAAAAACTTGTAGCTTCATTTTTGGTTGTTTGAAATTGGAATCAACTTGTAGTTTCATTCTTGACTCGTTTGAGCTTGAAAACACTTGTAGCTTTATTATTGACTAGATTGAAGTTGGAAACAACTTGTAGCTTCATTCCAGACTCGTTTGAAGTTGAAAACAACTTGTAGTTCATTTTTGGTTGTTTGAAATTGGAATCAACTTGTAGTTTCATTCTTGACTCGTTTGAGCTTGAAAACAACTTGTAGCTTTATTATTGACTAGATTGAAGTTGGAAACAACTTGTAGCTTCATTCCAGACTCGTTTGAGTTGAAAATTACTTGTAGCTTCATTTTCGGTTGTTTGAAATTGGAATCAACTTGTAGTTTCATTCTTGACTCGTTTGAGCTTGAAAACAACTTGTAGCTTTATTATTGACTAGATTGAAGTTGGAAACAACTTGTAGCTTCATTCCAGACTCGTTTGAAGTTGAAAACAACTTGTAGCTTCATTTTTGGTTGTTTGAAATTGGAATCAACTTGTAGTTTCATTCTTGACTCGTTTGAGCTTGAAATCAACTTGTAGCTTTATTATTGACTAGATTGAAGTTGGAAACAACTTGTAGCTTCATTCCAGACTCGTTTGAAGTTGAAAACAACTTGTAGTTTCATTTTTGGTTGTTTGAAATTGGAATCAACTTGTAGTTTCATTCTTGACTCGTTTGAGCTTGAAAACAACTTGTAGCTTTATTATTGACTAGATTGAAGTTGGAAACAACTTGTAGCTTCATTCCAGACTCGTTTGAAACTGAAAATTACTTGTAGCTTCATTTTCGGTTGTTTGAAATTGGAATCAACTTGTAGTTTCATTCTTGACTCGTTTGAGCTTGAAAACAACTTGTAGCTTTATTATTGACTAGATTGAAGTTGGAAACAACTTGTAGCTTCATTCCAGACTCGTTTGAAGTTGAAAACAACTTGTAGCTTCATTTTGGTTGTTTGAAATTGGAATCAACTTGTAGTTTCATTCTTGACTCGTTTGAGCTTGAAAACAACTTGTAGCTTTATTATTGACTAGATTGAAGTTGGAAACAACTTGTAGCTTCATTCCAGACTCGTTTGAACTGAAACAACTTGTAGCTTCATTTTCGGTTGTTTGAAATTGGAATCAACTTGTAGTTCATTCTTGACTCGTTTGCACGGAAAACACTTGTAGCTTCATTATTGACTAGATTGAAGTTGGAAACAACTTGTAGATTCATTCCAGACTCGTTTGAAGTTGAAAACAACTTGTAGCTTCATTTTTGGTTGTTTGAAATTGGAATCAACTTGTAGTTTCATTCTTGACTCGTTTGAGCTTGAAACAACTTGTAGCTTTATTATTGACTAGATTGAAGTTGGAAACAACTTGTAGCTTCATTCCAGACTCGTTTGAACTGAAAACAACTTGTAGCTTCATTTTCGGTTGTTTGAAATTGGAATCAACTTGTAGTTTCATTCTTGACTCGTTTGAGCTTGAAAACAACTTGTAGCTTTATTATTGACTAGATTGAAGTTGGAAACAACTTGTAGCTTCATTCCAGACTCGTTTGAACTGAAAAACACTTGTAGCTTCATTTTCGGTTGTTTTGAAATTGGAATCAACTTGTAGTTTCATTCTGACTCGTTTGAGCTTGAAACAACTTGTAGCTTTATTATTGACTAGATTGAAGTTGGAAACAACTTGTAGCTTCATTCCAGACTCGTTTGAAACTGAAAATTACTTGTAGCTTCATTTTGGTTGTTTGAAATTGGAATCAACTTGTAGTTTCATTCTTGACTCGTTTGGCACGGAAACAACTTTTACTTCTTTATTGACTAGATTGAAACAACTTGTAGCTTCATTTTTGTTGTTTGAAATTGGAATCAACTTGTAGTTTCATTCTTGACTCGTTTGAGCTTGAAAATCAACTTGTAGCTTTATTATTGACTAGATTGAAGTTGGAAACAACTTGTAGCTTCATTCCAGACTCGTTTGAAGTTGAAAACAACTTGTAGTTTCATTTGGTTGTTTGAAATTGGAATCAACTTGTAGTTTCATTCTTGACTCGTTTGAGCTTGAAATCAACTTGTAGCTTTATTATTGACTAGATTGAAGTTGGAACAACTTGTAGCTTCATTCCAGACTCGTTTGAAGTTGAAAACAACTTGTAGTTCATTTTTGGTTGTTTGAAATTGGAATCAACTTGTAGTTTCATTCTTGACTCGTTTGAGCTTGAAATCAACTTGTAGCTTTAATTGACTAGATTGAAGTTGGAAACAACTTGTAGCTTCATTCCAGACTCGTTTGAAACTAAAAATTACTTGTAGCTTCATTTTCGGTTGTTTGAAATTGGAATCAACTTGTAGTTTCATTTTTGACTCGTTTGTGCACGGAAACAATTTTTAGCTTCATTATTGACTAGATTGAAGTTGGAAACAACTTGTAGCTTCATTTTGGTTGTTTGAAATTGAATCAACTTGTACTTTCATTCTTGACTCGTTTGAGCCCGAAAACACTTGTAGCTTCATTATTGACTAGATTGAAGTTGGAAACACTTGTAGCTTCATTCCAGACTCGTTTGAAATTGAAAACAACTTGTAGTTTCATTTTTGGTTGTTTGAAATTGGAATCAACTTGTAGTTTATTTTGACTCGTTTGAGCTTGAAAACCACTTTGTAGCTTCATTATTGACTAGATTGAAGTTGGAAACAACTTGTAGCTTATTCCAGACTCGTTTGAAGTTAAAAACTTGTAGCTTCATTTTTGGTTGTTTGAAATTGGAATCAACTTGTAGTTTCATTCTTGACTCGTTTGAGCTTGAAAACAACTTGTAGCTTTATTATTGACTAGATTGAAGTTGGAAACAACTTGTAGCTTCATTCCAGACTCGTTTGAAGTTGAAAACAACTTGTAGTTTCATTTTGGTTGTTTGAAATTGGAATCAACTTGTAGTTTCATTCTTGACTCGTTTGAGCTTGAAATCAACTTGTAGCTTTATTATTTAGATTGAAGTTGGAAACAACTTGTAGCTTCATTCCAGACTCGTTTGAAGTTGAAAACAACTTGTAGTTCATTTTTGGTTGTTTGAAATTGGAATCAACTTGTAGTTTCATTCTTGACTCGTTTGAGCTTGAAATCAACTTGTAGCTTATTATTGACTAGATTGAAGTTGGAAACAACTTGTAGCTTCATTCCAGACTCGTTTGAAGTTGAAAACAACTTGTAGTTTCTTTTGGTTGTTTGAAATTGGAATCAACTTGTAGTTTCATTCTTGACTCGTTTGAGCTTGAAAACAACTTGTAGCTTTATTATTGACTAGATTGAAGTTGGAAACAACTTGTAGCTTCATTCCAGACTCGTTTGAAACTGAAAATTACTTGTAGCTTCATTTCGGTTGTTTGAAATTGGAATCAACTTGTAGTTTTTTCTTCTTGACTCGTTTGTGCACGGAAACAATTTTTAGCTTCATTATTGACTAGATTGAAGTTGGAAACAACTTGTAGATTTATTCCAGAATCGTTTGAAGTTGAAAACAACTTGTAGCTTCATTTTGGTTGTTTGAAATTGGAATCAACTTGTAGTTTCATTCTTGACTCGTTTGAGCTTGAAATCAACTTGTAGCTTTATTATTGACTAGATTGAAGTTGGAACAACTTGTAGCTTCATTCCAGACTCGTTTGATTTGAACTAAAAATTACTTGTAGCTTCATTTTCGGTTGTTTGAAATTGGAATCAACTTGTAGTTTCATTCTTGACTCGTTTGAGCACGGAAACAATTTTTAGCTTCATTATTGACTAGATTGAAGTTGGAAACAACTTGTAGCTTCATTCCAGACTCGTTTGAAGTTGAAAACAACTTGTAGCTTCATTTTTGATGTTTGAAATTGGAATCAACTTGTAGTTTCATTCTTGACACGTTTGAGCTTGAAATCAACTTGTAGCTTTAGTATTTACTAGATTGAAGTTGGAAACAACTTGTAGCTTCATTCCAGACTCGTTTGAAGTGAAAACAACTTGTAGTTTCATTTTTGGTTGTTTGAAATTGGAATCAACTTGTAGTTTCATTCTTGACTCGTTTGAGCTTGAAATCAACTTGTAGCTTTATTATTGACTAGATTGAAGTTGGAAACAACTTGTAGCTTCATTCCAGACTCGTTTGAAACTGAAAATTACTTGTAGCTTCATTTTCGGTTGTTTGAAATTGGAATCAACTTGTAGTTTCATTCTTGACTCGTTTGAGCTTGAATGAAAACAACTTGTAGCTTTATTATTGACTAGATTGAAGTTGGAAACAACTTGTAGCTTTATTCCAGACTCGTTTGAAGTTGAAAACAACTTGTAGCTTCATTTTTGGTTGTTTGAAATTGGAATCAACTTGTAGTTTCATTCTTGACTCGTTTGAGCTTGAAATCAACTTGTAGCTTTATTATTGACTAGATTGAAGTTGGAAACAACTTGTAGCTTCATTCCAGACTCGTTTGAAGTTGAAAACAACTTGTAGCTTCATTTTTGGTTGTTTGAAATTGGAATCAACTTGTAGTTTCATTCTTGACTCGTTTGAGCTTGAAATCAACTTGTAGCTTTATTATTGACTAGATTGAAGTTGGAAACAACTTGTAGCTTCATTCCAGACTCGTTTGAAATGAAAATTACTTGTAGCTTCATTTTCGGTTGTTTGAAATTGGAATCAACTTGTAGTTTCATTCTTGACTCGTTTGAGCTTGAAAACAACTTGTAGCTTTATTATTGACTAGATTGAAGTTGGAAACAACTTGTAGCTTCATTCCAGACTCGTTTGAAGTTGAAAACAACTTGTAGCTTCATTTTCGGTTGTTTGAAATTGGAATCAACTTGTAGTTTCATTCTTGACTCGTTTGAGCTTGAAAACAACTTGTAGCTTTATTATTGACTAGATTGAAGTTGGAAACAACTTGTAGCTTCATTCCAGACTCGTTTGAAACTGAAAATTACTTGTAGCTTCATTTTCGGTTGTTTGAAATTGGAATCAACTTGTAGTTTCATTCTTGACTCGTTTGAGCTTGAAACAACTTTTAGCTTTATTATTGACTAGATTGAAGTTGGAAACAACTTGTAGCTTCATTCCAGACTCGTTTGAAGTTGAAAACAACTTGTAGCTTCATTTTTGGTTGTTTGAAATTGGAATCAACTTGTAGTTTCATTCTTGACTCGTTTGAGCTTGAAATCAACTTGTAGCTTTATTATTGACTAGATTGAAGTTGGAAACAACTTGTAGCTTCATTCCAGACTCGTTTGAAACTGAAAATTACTTGTAGCTTCATTTTCGGTTGTTTGAAATTGGAATCAACTTGTAGTTTCATTCTTGACTCGTTTGAGCTTGAAAACAACTTGTAGCTTTATTATTGACTAGATTGAAGTTGGAAACAACTTGTAGCTTCATTCCAGACTCGTTTGAAACTGAAAATTACTTGTAGCTTCATTTTCGGTTGTTTTAAATTGGAATCAACTTGTAGTTTCATTTTTGACTCGTTTGAGCTTGAAAACAACTTGTAGCTTTATTATTGACTAGATTGAAGTTGGAAACAACTTGTAGCTTCATTCCAGACTCGTTTGAAACTGAAAATTACTTGTAGCTTCATTTTCGGTTGTTTGAAATTGGAATCAACTTGTAGTTTCATTCTTGACTCGTTTGGGCACGAAGAAACAATTTTTAGCTTCATTATTGACTAGATTGAAACAACTTGTAGCTTCATTTTTGGTTGTTTGAAATTGGAATCAACTTGTAGTTTCATTCTTGACTCGTTTGAGCTTGAAACAACTTGTAGCTTTATTATTGACTAGATTGAAGTTGGAAACAACTTGTAGCTTCATTCCAGACTCGTTTGAAGTTGAAAACAACTTGTAGTTCATTTTTGGTTGTTTGAAATTGGAATCAACTTGTAGTTTCATTCTTGACTCGTTTGAGCTTGAAATCAACTTGTAGCTTTATTATTGACTAGATTGAAGTTGGAAACAACTTGTAGCTTCATTCCAGACTCGTTTGAAGTTGAAAACAACTTGTAGTTTCATTTTTGGTTGTTTGAAATTGGAATCAACTTGTAGTTTCATTCTTGACTCGTTTGAGCTTGAAATCAACTTGTAGCTTTATTATTGACTAGATTGAAGTTGGAAACAACTTGTAGCTTCATTCCAGACTCGTTTGAAACTAAAATTACTTGTAGCTTCATTTTCGGTTGTTTGAAATTGGAATCAACTTGTAGTTTCATTTTTGACTCGTTTGTGCACGGAAAACAATTTTTAGCTTCATTATTGACTAGATTGAAGTTGGAAACAACTTGTAGCTTCATTTTTGGTTTTTTGAAATTGAATCAACTTGTAGTTTCATTCTTGACTCGTTTGAGCTTGAAAACAACTTGTAGCTTCATTATTGACTAGATTGAAGTTGGAAACAACTTGTAGTTCATTCCAGACTCGTTTGAAATTGAAAACAACTTGTAGCTTCATTTTTGGTTGTTTGAAATTGGAATCAACTTGTAGTTTCATTTTTGACTCGTTTGAGCTTGTAAACAACTTTGAGCTTCATTATTGACTAGATTGAAGTTGGAAACAACTTGTAGCTTCATTCCAGACTCATTTGAAGTTAAAAACTTGTAGTTTCATTTTTGGTTGTTTGAAATTGGAATTAACTTGTAGTTTCATTCTTGACTCGTTTGAGCTTGAAATCAACTTGTAGCTTTATTATTGACTAGATTGAAGTTGGAAACAACTTGTAGCTTCATTCCAGACTCGTTTGAAGTTGAAAACAACTTGTAGCTTCATTTTTGGTTGTTTGAAATTGGAATCAACTTGTAGTTTCATTCTTGACTCGTTTGAGCTTGAAACAACTTGTAGCTTTATTATTGACTAGATTGAAGTTGGAAACAACTTGTAGCTTCATTCCAGACTCGTTTGAAGTTGAAAACAACTTGTAGCTTCATTTTTGGTTGTTTGAAATTGGAATCAACTTGTAGTTTCATTCTTGACTCGTTTGAGCTTGAAATCAACTTGTAGCTTTATTATTGACTAGATTGAAGTTGGAAACAACTTGTAGCTTCATTCCAGACTCGTTTGAAGTTGAAAACAACTTGTAGCTTCATTTTTGGTTGTTTGAAATTGGAATCAACTTGTAGTTTCATTCTTGACTCGTTTGAGCTTGAAAACAACTTGTAGCTTTATTATTGACTAGATTGAAGTTGGAAACAACTTGTAGCTTCATTCCAGACTCGTTTGAAACTGAAAATTACTTGTAGCTTCATTTTCGGTTGTTTGAAATTGGAATCAACTTGTAGTTTCATTCTTGACTCGTTTGAGCTTGAAACAACTTTTAGCTTCATTATTGACTAGATTGAAGTTGGAAACAACTTGTAGATTCATTCCAGACTCGTTTGAAGTTGAAAACAACTTGTAGCTTCATTTTTGGTTGTTTGAAATTGGAATCAACTTGTAGTTTCATTCTTGACTCGTTTGAGCTTGAAATCAACTTGTAGCTTTATTATTGACTAGATTGAAGTTGGAAACAACTTGTAGCTTCATTCCAGACTCGTTTGAAGTTGAAAACAACTTGTAGCTTCATTTTTGGTTGTTTGAAATTGGAATCAACTTGTAGTTTCATTCTTGACTCGTTTGAGCTTGAAATCAACTTGTAGCTTTATTATTGACTAGATTGAAGTTGGAAACAACTTGTAGCTTCATTCCAGACTCGTTTGAACTGAAAATTACTTGTAGCTTCATTTTCGGTTGTTTGAAATTGGAATCAACTTGTAGTTTCATTCTTGACTCGTTTGAGCTTGAAAACAACTTGTAGCTTTATTATTGACTAGATTGAAGTTGGAAACAACTTGTAGCTTCATTCCAGACTCGTTTGAACTGAAAATTACTTGTAGCTTCATTTTCGGTTGTTTGAAATTGGAATCAACTTGTAGTTTCATTTTTGACTCGTTTGAGCTTGAAAACAACTTGTAGCTTTATTATTGACTAGATTGAAGTTGGAAACAACTTGTAGCTTCATTCCAGACTCGTTTGAAGTTGAAAACAACTTGTAGCTTCATTTTCGGTTGTTTGAAATTGGAATCAACTTGTAGTTTCATTCTTGACTCGTTTGAGCTTGAAAACAACTTGTAGCTTTATTATTGACTAGATTGAAGTTGGAAACAACTTGTAGCTTCATTCCAGACTCGTTTGAAACTGAAAATTACTTGTAGCTTCATTTTCGGTTGTTTGAAATTGGAATCAACTTGTAGTTTCATTCTTGACTCGTTTGTGCACGGAAACAACTTGTAGCTTCATTATTGACTAGATTGAAGTTGGAAACAACTTGTAGCTTCATTCCAGACTCGTTTGAAGTTGAAAACAACTTGTAGCTTCATTTTCGGTTGTTTGAAATTGGAATCAACTTGTAGTTTCATTCTTGACTCGTTTGAGCTTGAAATCAACTTGTAGCTTTATTATTGACTAGATTGAAGTTGGAAACAACTTGTAGCTTCATTCCAGACTCGTTTGAAACTGAAAATTACTTGTAGCTTCATTTTCGGTTGTTTGAAATTGGAATCAACTTGTAGTTTCATTCTTGACTCGTTTGAGCACGGAAACAACTTTTAGCTTCATTATTGACTAGATTGAAGTTGGAAACAACTTGTAGCTTCATTCCAGACTCGTTTGAAGTTGAAAACAACTTGTAGCTTCATTTTTGGTTGTTTGAAATTGGAATCAACTTGTAGTTTCATTCTTGACTCGTTTGAGCTTGAAAACAACTTGTAGCTTTATTATTGACTAGATTGAAGTTGGAAACAACTTGTAGCTTCATTCCAGACTCGTTTGAAGTTGAAAACAACTTGTAGTTTCATTTTGGTTGTTTGAAATTGGAATCAACTTGTAGTTTCATTCTTGACTCGTTTGAGCTTGAAAACAACTTGTAGCTTTATTATTGACTAGATTGAAGTTGGAAACAACTTGTAGCTTCATTCCAGACTCGTTTGAAACTGAAAATTACTTGTAGCTTCATTTTCGGTTGTTTGAAATTGGAATCAACTTGTAGTTTCATTCTTGACTCGTTTGAGCTTGAAAACAACTTGTAGCTTTATTATTGACTAGATTGAAGTTGGAAACAACTTGTAGCTTCATTCCAGACTCGTTTGAAGTTGAAAACAACTTGTAGCTTCATTTTTGGTTGTTTGAAATTGGAATCAACTTGTAGTTTCATTCTTGACTCGTTTGAGCTTGAAATCAACTTGTAGCTTTATTATTGACTAGATTGAAGTTGGAAACAACTTGTAGCTTCATTCCAGACTCGTTTGAAGTTGAAAACAACTTGTAGTTTCATTTTTGGTTGTTTGAAATTGGAATCAACTTGTAGTTTCATTCTTGACTCGTTTGAGCTTGAAAACAACTTGTAGCTTTATTATTGACTAGATTGAAGTTGGAAACAACTTGTAGCTTCATTCCAGACTCGTTTGAAACTGAAAATTACTTGTAGCTTCATTTTCGGTTGTTTGAAATTGGAATCAACTTGTAGTTTCATTCTTGACTCGTTTGAGCTTGAAAACAACTTGTAGCTTTATTATTGACTAGATTGAAGTTGGAAACAACTTGTAGCTTCATTCCAGACTCGTTTGAAGTTGAAAACAACTTGTAGCTTCATTTTCGGTTGTTTGAAATTGGAATCAACTTGTAGTTTCATTTTGACTCGTTTGTGCACGGAAACAATTTTTAGCTTCATTATTGACTAGATTGAAGTTGGAAACAACTTGTAGCTTCATTTTTGGTTGTTTGAAATTGAATCAACTTGTAGTTTCATTCTTGACTCGTTTGAGCTTGAAAACAACTTGTAGCTTCATTATTGACTAGATTGAAGTTGGAAACAACTTGTAGCTTAATTCCAAACTCGTTTGAATTGAAAACAACTTGTAGCTTCATTTTTGGTTGTTTGAAATTGGAATCAAATTGTAGTTTATTTTTGACTCGTTTGAGCTTGAAAACCACTTGAGCTTCATTATTGACTAGATTGAAGTTGGAAACAACTTGTAGCTTCATTCCAGACTCATTTGAAGTTAAAAACTTGTAGTTTCATTTTTGGTTGTTTGAAATTGGAATTAACTTGTAGTTTCATTCTTGACTCGTTTGAGCTTGAAATCAACTTGTAGCTTTATTATTGACTAGATTGAAGTTGGAAACAACTTGTAGCTTCATTCCAGACTCGTTTGAAGTTGAAAACAACTTGTAGCTTCATTTTTGGTTGTTTGAAATTGGAATCAACTTGTAGTTTCATTCTTGACTCGTTTGAGCTTGAAACAACTTGTAGCTTTATTATTGACTAGATTGAAGTTGGAAACAACTTGTAGCTTCATTCCAGACTCGTTTGAAGTTGAAAACAACTTGTAGTTTCATTTTTGGTTGTTTGAAATTGGAATCAACTTGTAGTTTCATTCTTGACTCGTTTGAGCTTGAAATCAACTTGTAGCTTTATTATTGACTAGATTGAAGTTGGAAACAACTTGTAGCTTCATTCCAGACTCGTTTGAAGTTGAAAACAACTTGTAGCTTCATTTTGGTTGTTTGAAATTGGAATCAACTTGTAGTTTCATTCTTGACTCGTTTGAGCTTGAAATCAACTTGTAGCTTTATTATTGACTAGATTGAAGTTGGAAACAACTTGTAGCTTCATTCCAGACTCGTTTGAAGTTGAAAACAACTTGTAGTTTCATTTTTGGTTGTTTGAAATTGGAATCAACTTGTAGTTTCATTCTTGACGCGTTTGAGCTTGAAAACAACTTGTAGCTTTATTATTGACTAGATTGAAGTTGGAAACAACTTGTAGCTTCATTCCAGACTCGTTTGAAACTGAAAATTACTTGTAGCTTCATTTTCGGTTGTTTGAAATTGGAATCAACTTGTAGTTTCATTCTTGACTCGTTTGTGCACGGAAACAATTTTTAGCTTCATTATTGACTAGATTGAAGTTGGAAACAACTTGTAGCTTCATTCCAGACTCGTTTGAAGTTGAAAACAACTTGTAGCTTCATTTTTGGTTGTTTGAAATTGGAATCAACTTGTAGTTTCATTCTTGACACGTTTGAGCTTGAAATCAACTTGTAGCTTTATTATTGACTAGATTGAAGTTGGAAACAACTTGTAGCTTCATTCCAGACTCGTTTGAAGTTGAAAACAACTTGTAGTTTCATTTTTGGTTGTTTGAAATTGGAATCAACTTGTAGTTTCATTCTTGACTCGTTTGAGCTTGAAATCAACTTGTAGCTTTATTATTGACTAGATTGAAGTTGGAAACAACTTGTAGCTTCATTCCAGACTCGTTTGAAACTGAAAATTACATGTAGCTTCATTTTCGGTTGTTTGAAATTGGAATCAACTTGTAGTTTCATTCTTGACTCGTTTGAGCTTGAAAACAACTTGTAGCTTATTATTGACTAGATTGAAGTTGGAAACAACTTGTAGCTTCATTCCAGACTCGTTTGAAACTGAAAATTACTTGTAGCTTCATTTTCGGTTGTTTTAATTGGAAAAACTTGTAGTTTCATTTTTGACTCGTTTGAGCTTGAAAAACACTTGTAGCTTTATTATTGACTAGATTGAAGTTGGAAACAACTTGTAGCTTCATTCCAGACTCGTTTGAAGTTGAAAACAACTTGTAGCTTCATTTTCGGTTGTTTGAAATTGGAATCAACTTGTAGTTTCATTCTTGACTCGTTTGAGCTTGAAAACAACTTGTAGCTTTCTATTGACTAGATTGAAGTTGGAAACAACTTGTAGCTTCATTCCAGACTCGTTTGAAACTGAAAATTACTTGTAGCTTCATTTTTGGTTGTTTGAAATTGGAATCAACTTGTAGTTTCATTCTTGACTCGTTTGAGCTTGAAAACAACTTGTAGCTTCATTATTGACTAGATTGAAGTTGGAAACAACTTGTAGCTTCATTCCAGACTCGTTTGAAGTTGAAAACAACTTGTAGCTTCATTTTTGGTTGTTTGAAATTGGAATCAACTTGTAGTTTCATTCTTGACTCGTTTGAGCTTGAAATCAACTTGTAGCTTTATTATTGACTAGATTGAAGTTGGAAACAACTTGTAGCTTCATTCCAGACTCGTTTGAAGTTGAAAACAACTTGTAGTTTCATTTTTGGTTGTTTGAAATTGGAATCAACTTGTAGTTTCATTCTTGACTCGTTTGAGCTTGAAATCAACTTGTAGCTTTATTATTGACTAGATTGAAGTTGGAAACAACTTGTAGCTTCATTCCAGACTCGTTTGAAACTGAAAATTACTTGTAGCTTCATTTTCGGTTGTTTGAAATTGGAATCAACTTGTAGTTTCATTCTTGACTCGTTTGAGCTTGAAAACAACTTGTAGCTTTATTATTGACTAGATTGAAGTTGGAAACAACTTGTAGCTTCATTCCAGACTCGTTTGAAGTTGAAAACAACTTGTAGCTTCATTTTTGGTTGTTTGAAATTGGAATCAACTTGTAGTTTCATTCTTGACTCGTTTGAGCTTGAAATCAACTTGTAGCTTTATTATTGACTAGATTGAAGTTGGAAACAACTTGTAGCTTCATTCCAGACTCGTTTGAAGTTGAAAACAACTTGTAGTTTCATTTTTGGTTGTTTGAAATTGGAATCAACTTGTAGTTTCATTCTTGACTCGTTTGAGCTTGAAATCAACTTGTAGCTTATTATTGACTAGATTGAAGTTGGAAACAACTTGTAGCTTCATTCCAGACTCGTTTGAAACTGAAAATTACTTGTAGCTTCATTTTCGGTTGTTTGAAATTGGAATCAACTTGTAGTTTCATTTTGACTCGTTTGAGCTTGAAAACAACTTGTAGCTTTATTATTGACTAGATTGAAGTTGGAAACAACTTGTAGCTTCATTCCAGACTCGTTTGAAGTTGAAAACAACTTGTAGCTTCATTTTTGTTGTTTGAAATTGGAATCAACTTGTAGTTTCATTCTTGACTCGTTTGAGCTTGAAAACAACTTGTAGCTTTATTTGACTAGATTGAAGTTGGAAACAACTTGTAGCTTCATTCCAGACTCGTTTGAAACTGAAAAAACTTGTAGCTTCATTTTTGGTTGTTTGAAATTGGAATCAACTTGTAGTTTCATTCTTGACTCGTTTGAGCTTGAAAACAACTTTTAGCTTCATTATTGACTAGATTGAAGTTGGAAACAACTTGTAGCTTCATTCCAGACTCGTTTGAAGTTGAAAACAACTTGTAGCTTCATTTTTGGTTGTTTGAAATTGGAATCAACTTGTAGTTTCATTCTTGACTCGTTTGAGCTTGAAATCAACTTGTAGCTTTATTATTGACTAGATTGAAGTTGGAAACAACTTGTAGCTTCATTCCAGACTCGTTTGAAGTTGAAAACAACTTGTAGTTTCATTTTGGTTGTTTGAAATTGGAATCAACTTGTAGTTTCATTCTTGACTCGTTTGAGCTTGAAAACAACTTGTAGCTTTATTATTGACTAGATTGAAGTTGGAAACAACTTGTAGCTTCATTCCAGACTCGTTTGAAACTGAAAAAACTTGTAGCTTCATTTTCGGTTGTTTGAAATTGGAATCAACTTGTAGTTTCATTCTTGACTCGTTTGTGCACGGAAACAACTTTTAGCTTCATTATTGACTAGATTGAAGTTGGAAACAACTTGTAGCTTCATTCCAGAATCGTTTGAAGTTGAAAACAACTTGTAGCTTCATTTTTGGTTGTTTGAAATTGGAATCAACTTGTAGTTTCATTCTTGACTCGTTTGAGCTTGAAATCAACTTGTAGCTTTATTATTGACTAGATTGAAGTTGGAAACAACTTGTAGCTTCATTCCAGACTCGTTTGAAGTTGAAAACAACTTGTAGCTTCATTTTTGGTGTTTGAAATTGGAATCAACTTGTAGTTTATTCTTGACTCGTTTGAGCTTGAAAACAACTTGTAGCTTTATTATTGACTAGATTGAAGTTGGAAACAACTTGTAGCTTCATTCCAGACTCGTTTGAAACTGAAAATTACTTGTAGCTTCATTTTCGGTTGTTTGAAATTGGAATCAACTTGTAGTTTCATTCTTGACTCGTTTGAGCTTGAAAACAACTTGTAGCTTTATTATTGACTAGATTGAAGTTGGAAACAACTTGTAGCTTCATTCCAGACTCGTTTGAAGTTGAAAACAACTTGTAGCTTCATTTTCGGTTGTTTGAAATTGGAATCAACTTGTAGTTTCATTCTTGACTCGTTTGAGCTTGAAAACAACTTGTAGCTTTATTATTGACTAGATTGAAGTTGGAAACAACTTGTAGCTTCATTCCAGACTCGTTTGAAACTGAAAATTACTTGTAGCTTCATTTTCGAGTTGTTTGAAATTGGAATCAACTTGTAGTTTCATTCTTGACTCGTTTGTGCACGGAAACAATTTTTAGCTTCATTATCGACAATTTGAAGTTGGAAACAACTTGTAGCTTCATTTTTGGTTGTTTGAAATTGGAATCAACTTGTAGTTTCATTCTTGACTCGTTTGAGCTTGAAATCAACTTGTAGCTTTATTATTGACTAGATTGAAGTTGGAAACAACTTGTAGCTTCATTCCAGACTCGTTTGAAGTTGAAAACAACTTGTAGTTTCATTTTTGGTTGTTTGAAATTGGAATCAACTTGTAGTTTCATTCTTGACTCGTTTGAGCTTGAAACAACTTGTAGCTTTATTATTGACTAGATTGAAGTTGGAAACAACTTGTAGCTTCATTCCAGACTCGTTTGAACTGAAAATTACTTGTAGCTTCATTTTCGGTTGTTTGAAATTGGAATCAACTTGTAGTTTCATTCTTGACTCGTTTGAGCTTGAAAACAACTTGTAGCTTTATTATTGACTAGATTGAAGTTGGAAACAACTTGTAGCTTCATTCCAGACTTGTTTGAAGTTGAAAACAACTTGTAGCTTCATTTTTGGTTGTTTGAAATTGGAATCAACTTGTAGTTTCATTCTTGACTCGTTTGTGCACGGAAACAATTTTTAGCTTCATTATTGACTAGAGTGAACAACTTGTAGCTTCATTTTTGGTTGTTTGAAATTTGAATCAACTTGTACTTTCATTCTTGACTCGTTTGAGCCCGAAAACAACTTTAGCTTCATTATTGACTAGATTGAAGTTGGAAACAACTTGTAGTTATTCCCAACACGTTTGAATTGAAAAACAATGTAGCTTCATTTTTGGTTGTTTGAAATTGGAATCAAATTGTAGTTTATTTTTGATTCGTTTGAGCTTGAAACCACTTGTAGCTTTCATTATTGACTAGATTGAAGTTGGAAACAACTTGTAGCTTCATTCCAGACTCATTTGAATTGAAAACAACTTGTAGTTTCATTTTTGGTTGTTTGAAATTGGAATCAACTTGTAGTTTTATTCTTGACTCGTTTGAGCTTGAAATCAACTTTTAGCTTTATTATTGACTAGATTGAAGTTGGAAACAACTTGTAGCTTCATTCCAGACTCGTTTGAAACTAAAAATTACTTTTAGCTTCATTTTCGGTTGTTTGAAATTGGAATCAACTTGTAGTTTCATTCTTGACTCGTTTGTGCTTGAGGAAACAATTTTTAGCTTCATTATTGACTAGATTGAAGTTGGAAACAACTTGTAGCTTCATTTTTGGTTGTTTGAAATTGAATCAACTTGTAGTTTCATTCTTGACTCGTTGAGCCTTGAAAACATCTTGTAGCTTCATTATTGACTAGATTGAAGTTGGAAACAACTTGTAGTTTAATTCCAGACTCGTTTGAAATTGAAAACAACTTGTAGCTTCATTTTTGGTTGTTTGAAATTGGAATCAACTTGTAGTTTCATTCTTGACTCGTTTGAGCTTGTAAACCACTTGGGGCTTCATTATTGACTAGATTGAAGTTGGAAACAACTTGTAGCTTCATTCCAGACTCATTTGAAGTTGAAAACAACTTGTAGTTTCATTTTTGGTTGTTTGAAATTGGAATCAACTTGTAGTTTCATTCTTGACTCGTTTGAGCTTGTGAAAACAACTTGTAGCTTCATTATTGACTAGATTGAAGTTGGAAACAACTTGTAGATTCATTCCAGAACATTTGAAGTTGAAAACAACTTGTAGCTTCATTTTTGGTTGTTTGAAATTGGAATCAACTTGTAGTTTCATTCTTGACTCGTTTGAGCTTGAAATCAACTTGTAGCTTTATTATTGACTAGATTGAAGTTGGAAACAACTTGTAGCTTCATTCCAGACTCGTTTGAAGTTGAAAACAACTTGTAGTTTCATTTTGGTTGTTTGAAATTGGAATCAACTTGTAGTTTCATTCTTGACTCGTTTGAGCTTGAAATCAACTTGTAGCTTTATTATTGACTAGATTGAAGTTGGAACAACTTGTAGCTTCATTCCAGACTCGTTTGAAGTTGAAAACAACTTGTAGTTTCATTTTTGGTTGTTTGAAATTGGAATCAACTTGTAGTTTCATTCTTGACGCGTTTGAGCTTGTTGAAAACAACTTTTAGCTTTATTATTGACTAGATTGAAGTTGGAAACAACTTGTAGCTTCATTCCAGACTCGTTTGAAACTGAAAATTACTTGTAGCTTCATTTTCGGTTGTTTTAAATTGGAATAATTAACTTGTAGTTTCATTTTGACTCGTTGAGCTTGAAAACAACTTGTAGCTTTATGATTGACTAGATTGAAGTTGGAAACAACTTGTAGCTTCATTCCAGACTCGTTTGAAGTTGAAAACAACTTGTAGCTTCCTTTTCGGTTGTTTGAAATTGGAATCAACTTGTAGTTTCATTCTTGACGCGTTTGAGCTTGAAAAAACTTGTAGCTTTATTATTGACTGGATTGAAGTTGGAAACAACTTGTAGCTTCATTCCAGACTCGTTTGAAACTGAAAATTACTTGTAGCTTCATTTTTGATTGTTTGAAATTGGAATCAACTTGTAGTTTCATTCTTGACTCGTTTGTGCACGGAAACAATTTTTAGCTTCATTATCGACAAGATTGAAGTTGGAAACAACTTGTAGATTTATTCCAGAATCGTTTGAAGTTGAAAACAACTTGTAGCTTCATTTTTGGTTGTTTGAAATTGGAATCAACTTGTAGTTTCATTCTTGACACGTTTGAGCTTGAAATCAACTTGTAGCTTTATTATTGACTAGATTGAAGTTGGAAACAACTTGTAGCTTCATTCCAGACTCGTTTGAAGTTGAAAACAACTTGTAGTTTCATTTTTGGTTGTTTGAAATTGGAATCAACTTGTAGTTTCATTCTTGACTCGTTTGAGCTTGAAATCAACTTGTAGCTTTATTATTGACTAGATTGAAGTTGGAAACAACTTGTAGCTTCATTCCAGACTCGTTTGAAACTGAAAACAACTTGTAGCTTCATTTTCGGTTGTTTGAAATTGGAATCAACTTGTAGTTTCATTCTTGACTCGTTTGAGCTTGAAAACAACTTGTAGCTTTATTATTGACTAGATTGAAGTTGGAAACAACTTGTAGCTTCATTCCAGACTCTTTGTGAAACTGAAAATTACTTGTAGCTTCATTTTCGGTTGTTTGAAATTGGAATCAACTTGTAGTTTCATTCTTGACTCGTTTGAGCTTGAAAAAACTTGTAGCTTTATGATTGACTAGATTGAAGTTGGAAACAACTTGTAGCTTCATTCCAGACTCGTTTGAAGTGAAAACAACTTGTAGCTTCATTATTGACTTGTTTGAAATTGGAAACAACTTGTAGCTTCATTCCAGACTCGTTTGAAGCTTGAAACACAACTTGTAGCTTCATTTTTGGTTGTTTGAAATTGGAACAACTTGTAGTTTCATTCTGACTCGTTTGGCACCGAAACAATTTTTAGCTTCATTATTGACTAGAGTGAACAACTTGTAGCTTCATTTTTGGTTGTTTGAAATTGGAATCAACTTGTACTTTCATTCTTGACTCGTTTGAGCCCGGAAAACAACTTTTAGCTTCATTATTGACTAGATTGAAGATTGAAGTTGGAAACACTTGTAGTTTCATTCCAGACACGTTTGAATTGAAAACAACTTGTAGCTTCATTTTTGGTTGTTTGAAATTGGAATCAACTTGTAGTTTCATTTTTGACTCGTTTGAGCTTGAAACCACTTGAGCTTTATTATTGACTAGATTGAAGTTGGAAACAACTTGTAGCTTCATTCCAGACTCGTTTGAAATTGAAAACAACTTGTAGTTTCATTTTTGGTTGTTTGAAATTGGAATCAACTTGTAGTTTTATTCTTGACTCGTTTGAGCTTGAAATCAACTTGTAGCTTTATTATTGACTAGATTGAAGTTGGAAACAACTTGTAGCTTCATTCCAGACTCGTTTGAAACTGAAAATTACTTTTAGCTTCATTTTCGGTTGTTTGAAATTGGAATCAACTTGTAGTTTCATTCTTGACTCGTTTGTGCCCGGAAACAATTTGGAAACAATTTTTAGCTTCATTATTGACTAGATTGAAGTTGGAAACAACTTGTAGCTTCATTTTTGGTTGTTTGAAATATGAATCAACTTGTACTTTCATTCTTGACTCGTTTGAGCCCGAAAACATCTTGTAGCTTCATTATTGACTAGATTGAAGTTGGAAACAACTTGTAGTTCATTCCAAACTCGTTTGAAGTTGAAAACAACTTGTAGTTTCATTTTTGGTTGTTTGAAATTGGAATCAACTTGTAGTTTCATTCTTGACTCGTTTGAGCTTGAAACCACTTGTAGCTTCATTATTGACTAGATTGAAGTTGGAAACAACTTGTAGCTTCATTCCAGACTCGTTTGAAGTTGAAAAACACTTGTAGTTTCATTTTTGGTTGTTTGAAATTGGAATCAACTTGTGTTTCATTCTTGACTCGTTTGAGCTTGAAAACAACTTGTAGCTTTATTATTGACTAGATTGAAGTTGGAAAACAACTTGTAGATTCATTCCAGACTCATTTGAAGTTGAAAACAACTTGTAGCTTCATTTTTGGTTGTTTGAAATTGGAATCAACTTGTAGTTTCATTCTTGACTCGTTTGAGCTTGAAATCAACTTGTAGCTTTATTATTACTAGATTGAAGTTGGAAACAACTTGTAGCTTCATTCCAGACTCGTTTGATTGTTTGAGTTGAAAACAACTTGTAGTTTCATTTTTGGTTGTTTGAAATTGGAATCAACTTGTAGTTTCATTCTTGACTCGTTTGAGCTTGTTGAAATCAACTTGTAGCTTTATTATTGACTAGATTGAAGTTGGAACAACTTGTAGCTTCATTCCAGACTCGTTTGAAGTTGAAAACAACTTGTAGTTTCATTTTTGGTTGTTTGAAATTGGAATCAACTTGTAGTTTCATTCTCGACGCGTTTGAGCTTGAAAACAACTTTTAGATTTATTATTGACAAGATTGAAGTTGGAAACAACTTGTAGCTTCATTCCAGACTTTTGAAACTGAAATTACTTGTAGCTTCATTTTCGGTTGTTTTAAATTGGAATCAACTTGTAGTTTCATTTTTGACTCGATTGAGCTTGAAAACAACTTGTAGCTTTATGATTGACTAGATTGAAGTTGGAAAACAACTTGTAGCTCCATTCCAGACTCGTTTGAAGCTGAAAACAACTTGTAGCTTCCTTTTCGGTTGTTTGAAATTGGAATCAACTTGTAGTTTCATTCGCGACGCGTTTGAGCTTGAAAACAACTTGTAGCTTTATTATTGACTAGATTGAAGTTGGAAACAACTTGTAGCTTCATTCCAGACTCGTTTGAAACTGAAAATTACTTGTAGCTTCATTTTCGATTGTTTGAAATTGGAATCAACTTGAAGTTTCATTCTTGACTCGTTTGTGCCCGGAAACAAACAATTTTAGCTTCATTATCGACAAGATTGAAGTTGGAAACAACTTGTAGATTTATTCTAGAATCATTTGAAGTTGAAAACAACTGGTAGCTTCATTTTTGGTTGTTTGAAATTGGAATCAACTTGTAGTTTCATTCTTGACACGTTTGAGCTTGAAATCAACTTGTAGCTTTATTATTACTAGATTGAAGTTGGAAACAACTTGTAGCTTCATTCCAGACTCGTTTGAAGTTGAAAACAACTTGTAGTTTCATTTTGGTTGTTTGAAATTGGAATCAACTTGTAGTTTCATTCTTGACTCGTTTGAGCTTGAAATCAACTTGTAGCTTTATTATTGACTAGATTGAAGTTGGAAACAACTTGTAGCTTCATTCCAGACTCGTTTGAAACTGAAAATTACTTGTAGCTTCATTTTCGGTTGTTTGAAATTGGAATCAACTTGTAGTTTTTTTTTCTTGACTCGTTTGAGCTTGAAAACAACTTGTAGCTTTATTATTGACTAGATTGAAGTTCGAAACAACTTGTAGCTTCATTCCAGACTCATTTGAAACTGAAAATTACTTGTAGCTTCATTTTCGGTTGTTTTAAATTGGAATTAACTTGTAGTTTCATTTTTGACTCGATTGAGCTTGAAAACAACTTGTAGCTTTATGATTGACTAGATTGAAGTTGGAAACAACTTGTAGCTTCATTCCAGACTCGTTTTGTTTGAAGTAGAAAACAACTTGTAGCTTTCTTCCGACTTGTTTGAAATTGAAAACAACTTGTAGCTTCATTTTTGGTTGTTTGAATTGGAATCAACTTGTAGTTTCATTCTTGACTTTGTGCACCGAAACAATTTTTAGCTTCATTATTGACTAGAGTGAACAACTTGTAGCTTCATTTTTGGTTGTTTGAATTCGAATCAATTGTACTTTCATTCTTGACTCGTTTGAGCCCGGAAAACAACTTTTAGCTTCATTATTGACTAGATTGAAGTTGGAAACACTTGTAGTTTAATTCCAAACACGTTTGTAGTTGAAAACAACTTGTAGCTTCATTTTTGGTTGTTTGAAATTGGAATCAAATTGTGGTTTATTTTGACTCGTTTGAGCTGTTAAACCACTTGGAGCTTTCATTATTGACTAGATTGAAGTTGGAAACAACTTGCAGCTTAATTCCAGACTCATTGAAATTGAAAACAACTTGTAGTTTCATTTTGGTTGTTTGAAATTGGAATCAACTTGTAGTTTTCTTCTTGACTCGTTTGAGCTTGAAATCAAACTTTTAGCTTTATTATTGACTAGATTGAAGTTGGAAACAACTTGTAGCTTCATTCCAGACTCGTTTGAAACTAAAAATTACTTTTAGCTTCATTTTCGGTTGTTTGAAATTGCAATCAACTTGTAGTTTCATTCTTGACTCGTTTGTGCCTGGAAACAATTTTTAGCTTTCATTATTGACTATATTGAAGTTGGAAAAAGGAAACAACTTGTAGCTTCATTTTGGTTGTTTTGAAATATGAATAAACTTTGTAATTTCATTCTTGACCGTTGAGCCCCGGCAAACATCTTTGCGTTTGAAATTGAAAACAACATGTAGCTCATTTTGGTTGTTTGAAATTGGAATCAACTTGTAGTATTATTTTTGACTCGTTTGAGCTTGTAAACACTTGAGCTTCATTATTGACTAGATTGAAGTTGGAAACAACTTGTAGCTTCATTCCAGACTCATTGAAATTGAAAACAACTTGTAGTTTCATTTTGGTTGTTTGAAATTGGAATCAACTTGTAGTTTATTCTTGACTCGTTTGAGCTTGAAAACAACTTTTAGCTTTATTATTGACTAGATTGAAGTTGGAAACAACTTGTAGCTTCATTCCAGACTCGTTTGAAACAAAAATTACTTTAGCTTCATTTTCGGTTGTTTGAAATTGAAATCAACTTGTAGTTTCATTTTGACTCGTTTGTTGCACGGAAGGGAAACAACTTTTAGCTTCATTATTGACTCGTTTGAAGTTGGAAACAACTTGTAGCTTCATTTTCGGTTGTTTGAAATTGAATCAACTTGTAGTTTCATTCTTGACTCGTTTGAGCTTGAAACCAACTTGTAGCTTTATTATTGACTAGATTGAAGTTGGAAACAATTGTAGCTTCATTCCAGACTCGTTTGAAATTGAAAACAACTGTAGTTCATTTTTGGTTGTTTGAAATTGGAATCAACTTGTAGTTTATTCTTGACTCGTTTGAGCTTGAAACAACTTGTAGCTTTATTATTGACTAGATTGAAGTTGGAAACAACTTGTAGCTTCATTCCAGACTCGTTTGAAGTTGAAAACAACTTGTAGCTTCATTTTGGGTTGTTTGAAATTGGAATCAACTTGTAGTTTCATTCTTGACTCGTTTGAGCTTGAAAACAACTTGTAGCTTTATTATTGACTAGATTGAAGTTGGAAACAACTTGTAGCTTCATTCCAGACTCGTTTGAAGTTGAAAACAACTTGTAGCTTCATTTTGGTTGTTTGAAATGGAATCAACTTGTAGTTTCATTCTTGACTCGTTTGAGCTTGAAAACAACTTGTAGCTTTATTATTGACTAGATTGAAGTTGGAAACAACTTGTAGCTTCATTCCAGACTCGTTTGAAACTGAAAAATTACTTGTAGCTTCATTTCGGTTGTTTTAAATTGGAATTAACTTGTAGTTTCATTTTGACTCGATTGAGCTTGAAAACAACTTGTAGCTTTATGATTGACTAGATTGAAGTTGGAAACAACTTGTAGCTTCATTCCAGACTCGTTTGAAACTGAAAAATACTTGTAGCTTCATTTTCGGTTGTTTGAAATTGGAATCAACTTGTAGTTTCATTCTTGACTCGTTTGAGCTTGAAACAACTTTTAGCTTCATTATTGACTAGATTGAAGTTGGAAACAATTGTAGTTCATTCCAACTCGTTTGAAATTGAAAACAACTTGTAGTTTCATTTTTGGTTGTTTGAAATTGGAATCAACTTGTAGTTTCATTCTTGACTCGTTTGAGCTTGAAATCAACTTGTAGCTTTATTATTGACTAGATTGAAGTTGGAAACAACTTGTAGATTCATTCCAGACTCGTTTGAAGTTGAAAACAACTTGTAGCTTCATTTTTGGTTGTTTGAAATTGGAATCAACTTGTAGTTTCATTCTTGACTCGTTTGAGCTTGAAATCAACTTGTAGCTTTATTATTGACTAGATTGAAGTTGGAAACAACTTGTAGCTTCATTCCAGACTCGTTTGAAGTTAAAAACAACTTGTAGTTTCATTTTTGGTTGTTTGAATTGGAATCAACTTGTAGTTTCATTCTTGACTCGTTTGAGCTTGAAATCAACTTGTAGCTTTATTATTGACTAGATTGAAGTTGGAAACAACTTGTAGCTTCATTCCAGACTCGTTTGAAACTGAAAATTACTTGTAGCTTCATTTTCGGTTGTTTTAAATTGGAATTAACTTGTAGTTTCATTTTGACTCGATTGAGCTTGAAAACAACTTGTAGCTTTATGATTGACTAGATTGAAGTTGGAAACAACTTGTAGCTTCATTCCAGACTCGTTTGAAACTGAAAATTACTTGTAGCTTCATTTTCGGTTGTTTGAAATTGAATCAACTTGTAGTTTCATTCTTGACTCGTTTGAGCTTGAAATCAACTTGTAGCTTTATTATTGACTAGATTGAAGTTGGAAACAACTTGTAGCTTCATTCCAGACTCGTTTGAAACTAAAAATTACTTGTAGCTTCATTTTCGGTTGTTTGAAATTGAATCAACTTGTAGTTTCATTCTTGACTCGTTTGTGCACGGAAACAATTTTAGCTTCATTATTGACTAGATTGAAGTTGGAAACAACTTGTAACTTCATTTTTGGTTGTTTGAAATTGAATCAACTTGTACTTTCATTCTTGACTCGTTGAGCCCGAAAACAACTTGTAGCTTCATTATTGACTAGATTGAAGTTGGAAACAAGTTGTAGTTTAATTCCAAACTCGTTTGAAATTGAAAACAACTTGTAGATTCATTTTTGGTTGTTTGAAATTGGAATCACTTGTAGTTTATTTTTGACTCGTTTGAGCTTGTAAACAACTTGTAGCTTTATTATTGACTAGATTGAAGTTGGAAACAACTTGCAGCTTCATTCCAGACTCGTTTGAAGTTGAAAACACTTGTAGCTTCATTTTGGTTGTTTGAAATTGGAATCAACTTGTAGTTTCATTCTTGACTCGTTTGAGCTTGAAAACAACTTGTAGCTTTATTATTGACTAGATTGAAGTTGGAAACAACTTGTAGCTTCATTCCAGACTCGTTTGAAACTGAAAATTACTTGTAGCTTCATTTTCGGTTGTTTGAAATTGGAATCAACTTGTAGTTTCATTCTTGACTCGTTTGAGCTTGAAATCAACTTGTAGCTTTATTATTGACTAGATTGAAGTTGGAAACAACTTGTAGCTTCATTCCAGACTCGTTTGAAACTAAAAATTACTTTTAGCTTCATTTTCGGTTGTTTGAAATTGAAATCAACTTGTAGTTTCATTCTTGACTCGTTTTTGCACGGAAACAATTTTTAGCTTCATTATTGACTAGATTGAAGTTGGAAACAACTTGTACTTCATTTTTGGTTGTTTGAAATATGAATCAACTTGTAGTTTCATTCTTGACTCGTTGAGCCGAAAACATCTTGTAGCTTCATTATTGACCAGATTGAAGTTGGAAAACAAGTGTAGTTTCATTCCAACTCGTTTGAAATTGAAACAACTTGTAGCTTCATTTTTGGTTGTTTGAAATTGGAATCAACTTGTAGTTTATTTTGACTCGTTTGAGCTTGTAAACCACTTGGAGCTTCATTATTGACTAGATTGAAGTTGGAAACAACTTGTAGCTTAATTCCAGACTCGTTTGAAGTTGAAAACAACTTGTAGTTTCATTTTTGGTTGTTTGAAATTGGAATCAACTTGTAGTTTCATTCTTGACTCGTTTGAGCTTGAAAACAACTTGTAGCTTTATTATTGACTAGATTGAAGTTGGAAACAACTTGTAGCTTCATTCCAGACTCGTTTGAAACTGAAAATTACTTGTAGCTTCATTTTCGGTTGTTTGAAATTGGAATTAACTTGTAGTTTCATTTTTGACTCGTTTGAGCTTGAAAACAACTTGTAGCTTTATGATTGACTAGATTGAAGTTGGAAACAACTTGTAGCTTCATTCCAGACTCGTTTGAAACTGAAAATTACTTGTAGCTTCATTTTCGGTTGTTTGAAATTGAATCAACTTGTAGTTTCATTCTTGACTCGTTTGAGCTTGAAAACAAACTTTTAGCTTTATTATTGACTAGATTGAAGTTGGAAACAAGTGTAGTCTAATTCCCAACTCGTTTGAAATGAAAACAATTGTAGTTTCATTTTGGTTGTTTGAAATTGGAATCAACTTGTAGTTTCATTCTTGACTCGTTTGAGCTTGAAATCAACTTGTAGCTTTATTATTGACTAGATTGAAGTTGGAAACAACTTGTAGCTTCATTCCAGACTCGTTTGAAACTGAAAATTACTTGTAGCTTCATTTTCGGTTGTTTGAAATTGGAATCAACTTGTAGTTTCATTTTGACTCGTTTGAGCTTGAAAACAACTTGTAGCTTTATTTTGACTAGATTGAAGTTGGAAACAACTTGTAGCTTCATTCCAGACTCGTTTGAAACTGAAAATTACTTGTAGCTTCATTTTCGGTTGTTTGAAATTGGAATCAACTTGTAGTTTCATCTTGACTCGTTTGAGCTTGAAATCAACTTGTAGCTTTATTATTGACTAGATTGAAGTTGGAAACAACTTGTAGCTTCATTCCAGACTCGTTTGAAACTGAAAATTACTTGTAGCTTCATTTTCGGTTGTTTTAAATTGGAATTAAATTGTAGTTTCATTTTTGACTCGATTGAGCTTGAAAACAACTTGTAGCTTTATGATTGACTAGATTGAAGTTGGAAACAACTTGTAGCTTCATTCCAGACTCGTTTGAAACTGAAAAACTTGTAGCTTCATTTTCGGTTGTTTGAAATTGGAATCAACTTGTAGTTTCATTCTTGACTCGTTTGAGCTTGAAATCAACTTGTAGCTTTATTATTGACTAGATTGAAGTTGGAAACAACTTGTAGCTTCATTCCAGACTCGTTTGAAGTTGAAAACAACTTGTAGTTTCATTTTTGGTTGTTTGAAATTGGAATCAACTTGTAGTTTCATTCTTGACTCGTTTGAGCTTGAAATCAACTTGTAGCTTTATTATTGACTAGATTGAAGTTGGAAACAACTTGTAGCTTCATTCCAGACTCGTTTGAAACTGAAAATTACTTGTAGCTTCATTTTCGGTTGTTTTTAATTGGAATTAACTTGTAGTTTCATTTTTGACTCGATTGAGCTTGAAAACAACTTGTAGCTTTATGATTGACTAGATTGAAGTTGGAAACAACTTGTAGCTTCATTCCAGACTCGTTTGAAACTAAAAATTACTTGTAGCTTCATTTTCGGTTGTTTGAAATTGGAATCAACTTGTAGTTTCATTCTTGACTCGTTTGAGCCCGAAAACAACTTTTAGCTTCATTATTGACTAGATTGAAGTTGGAAACAACTTGTAGTTCATTCCAAACTCGTTTGAAATTGAAAACAACTTGTAGTTTCATTTTTGGTTGTTTGAAATTGGAATCAACTTGTAGTTTCATTCTTGACTCGTTTGAGCTTGAAATCAACTTGTAGCTTTATTATTGACTAGATTGAAGTTGGAAACAACTTGTAGCTTCATTCCAGAATCGTTTGAAGTTGAAAACAACTTGTAGCTTCATTTTTGGTTGTTTGAAATTGGAATCAACTTGTAGTTTCATTCTTGACTCGTTTGAGCTTGAAATCAACTTGTAGCTTTATTATTGACTAGATTGAAGTTGGAAACAACTTGTAGCTTCATTCCAGACTCGTTTGAAGTTAAAACAACTTGTAGTTTCATTTTGGTTGTTTGAAATTGGAATCAACTTGTAGTTTCATTCTTGACTCGTTTGAGCTTGAAATCAACTTGTAGCTTTATTATTGACTAGATTGAAGTGGAAACAACTTGTAGCTTCATTCCAGACTCGTTTGAAACTTGAAAATTACTTGTAGCTTCATTTTCGGTTGTTTTAAATTGGAATTAACTTGTAGTTTCATTTTTGACTCGATTGAGCTTGAAACAACTTGTAGCTTATGATTGACTAGATTGAAGTTGGAAACAACTGTAGCTTCATTCAGACTCGTTTGAAACTGAAAATTACTTGTAGCTTCATTTCGGTTGTTTGAAATTGGAATCAACTTGTAGTTTTATTCTTGACCGTTGAGCTTGAAATCAACTTGTAGCTTTATTATTGACTAGATTGAAGTTGGAAACAACTTGTAGCTTCATTCCAGACTCGTTTGAACTAAAATTACTTTTAGCTTCATTTTCGGTTGTTTGAAATTGAAATCAACTTGTAGTTTCATTCTTGACTCGTTTGTGCACGGAAACAATTTTTAGCTTCATTATTGTCTAGATTGAAGTTGGAAACAACTTGTAACTTCATTTTTGGTTGTTTGAAATATGAATCAACTTGTACTATCATACTTGACTCGTTGAGCCCGAAACATCTTGTAGCTTCATTATTGACCAGATTGAAGTTGAAAACAAGTTGTAGTTTTAATTCCAAACTCGTTTGAAATTGAAACACACTTGTAGATTCATTTTTGGTTGTTTGAAATTGGAATTCAAATTGTAGTATTATTTTGAATCGTTTGAGCTGTTGTAAACCACTTGGAGCTTCATTATTGATAGATTGAAGTGGAACCAACTTGCAGCTTAATTCCAGACTAATTGAAGTTGAAAACAACTTGTAGTTTCCATTTTTGGTTGTCTTGAAATCTGGAATCAACTGTAGTTTATTTCCTGCTCGTTTGAGCTTGAAAACAACTGTAGCTTTTATTATTGACTAGATTGAAGTGGAAACAACTTGTAGCGTCATTCAAGACTCGTTTGAACCTGAAAATTTACTTTGTACGCTTCATTTTCGGTTGTTTTAAATTGGAATTAACTTGTAGTTTCATTTTTGACTCGATTGAGCTTGAAACAACTTGTAGCTTTATGATGGACTAGATTGAAGTTGGAAAACACTTGTAGCTTCATTCCAGACTCGTTTGAAACTGAAAATTACTTGTAGCTCATTTTCGGTTGTTTGAAATTGAATCAACTTGTAGTTTTATTCTTGACCCGTTTGAGCTTGAAATCAACTTGTAGCTTTATTATTGACTAGATTGAAGTTGGAAACAACTTGTAGCTTCATTCCAGACTCGTTTGAAACTAAAAATTACTTTTAGCTTCATTTTCGGTTGTTGAAATTGAAATCAATTGTAGTTTCATTCTTGACTCGTTTGTGCACGGAAACAATTTTTAGCTTCATTATTGTCTAGATTGAAGTTGGAAACAACTTGTAACTTCATTTTTGGTTGTTTGAAATATGAATCAACTTGTACTATCATACTTGACTCGTTGAGCCCGAAAACATCTTGTAGCTTCATTATTGACCAGATTGAAGTTGGAAACAAGTTGTAGTTTAATTCCAAACTCGTTTGAAATTGAAAACAACTTGTAGATTCATTTTTGGTTGTTTGAAATTGGAATCAAATTGTAGTATTATTTTTGAATCGTTTGAGCTTGTAAACCACTTGGAGCTTCAGTTATTGACTAGATTGAAGTTGGAAACAACTTGCAGCTTAATTCCAGACTCATTTGAAGTTGAAAACAACTTGTAGTTTCATTTTTGTTGTTTGAAATTGGAATCAACTTGTAGTTTCATTCTTGACTCGTTGAGCTTGAAAACAACTTGTAGCTTTATTATTGACTAGATTGAAGTTGGAAACAACTTGTAGCTTCATTCCAGACTCGTTTGAAACTGAAAATTACTTGTAGCTTCATTTTCGGTTGTTTTAAATTGGAATTAACTTGTAGTTTCATTTTTGACTCGATTGAGCTTGAAAACAACTTGTAGCTTTATGATGGACTAGATTGAAGTTGGAAACAACTTGTAGCTTCATTCCAGACTCGTTTGAAACTGAAAATTACTTGTGGCTTCATTTCGGTTGTTTGAAATTGAATCAACTTGTAGTTTCATTCTTGACTCGTTTGAGCCCGAAAACAACTTTTAGCTTCATTATTGACTAGATTGAAGTTGGAAACAAGTTGTAGTCTAATCCCAAACACGTTTGAAATTGATAACAACATGTAGTTTCATTTTTTGGTTGTTTGAAATTGGAATCAACTTGTAGTTTCATTCTTGACTCGTTTGAGCTTGAAATCAACTTGTAGCTTTATTATTGACTAGATTGAGTTGGAAACACCTTGTAGCTTCATTCCAGACTCGTTTTGAAACTGAAAATTACTTGTAGCTTCATTTTCGATTGTTTTTAAATTGGAATTAACTTGTAGTTTCATTTTTGACTCGATTGAGCTTCAAAACAACTTGTAGCTTTATGATTGACTAGATTGAAGTTGGAAACAACTTGTAGCTTCATTCCAGACTCGTTTGAAACTGAAAAATTACTTGTAGCTTCATTTTCGGTTGTTTGAATTGGAATCAACATGTAGTTTCATTCTTGACTCGTTTGAGCTTGAAATCAACTTGTAGCTTTATTATTGACTAGATTGAAGTTGGAAACAATTGTAGCTTCATTCAGACTCGTTTGAAACTGAAAATTACTTGTAGCTTTCATTTTCGATTGTTTTAAATTGGAATTAAATTGTAGTTTCATTTTTGACTCGATTGAGCTTGAAAACAACTTGTAGCTTTATGATTGACTAGATTGAAGTTGGAAACAACTTGTAGCTTCATTCCAGACTCGTTTGAAACTGAAATTACTTGTAGCTTCATTTTCGGTTGTTTGAAATTGGAATCAACTTGTAGTTTCATTCTTGACTCGTTTGAGCTTGAAATCAACTTGTAGCTTTATTATTGACTAGATTGAAGTTGGAAACAACTTGTAGCTTCATTCTAGACTCGTTGAAGTTGAAAACAACTTGTAGTTTCATTTTCGGTTGTTGAAATTGGAATCAACTTGTAGTTTCATTCTTGACTCGTTTGAGCTTGAAATCAACTTGTAGCTTTATTATTGACTAGATTGAAGTTGGAAACAACTTGTAGCTTCATTCCAGACTCGTTTGAAACTGAAAATTACTTGTAGCTTCATTTTCAATTGTTTTAAATTGGAATTAACTTGTAGTTTCATTTTTGACTCGATTGAGCTTGAAAACAACTTGTAGCTTATGATTGACTAGATTGAAGCTTGGAAAACAACTTGTAGCTCATTCCAGACTCGTTTGAAACTAAAAATTACTTGTAGCTTCATTTCGGTTGTTTGAAATTGGAATCAACTTGTAGTTTCATTCTTGACTCGTTTGAGCCCGAAAACAACTTTTAGCTTCATTATTGACTAGATTGAAGTTGGAAACAAGTTGTAGTCTAATTCCAAACACGTTGAATTGAAAACAACATGTAGTTTCATTTTGGTTGTTTGAAATGGGAATCAACTTGTAGTTTCATTCTTGACTCGTTTGAGCTTGAAATCAACTTGTAGCTTTATTATTGACTAGATTGAAGTTGGAAACAACTGTAGATTCATTCCAGAATCGTTTGAAGTTGAAAACAACTTGTAGCTTCATTTTTGGTTGTTTGAAATTGGAATCAACTTGTAGTTTCATTCTTGACTCGTTTGAGCTTGAAATCAACTTGTAGCTTTATTATTTACTAGATTGAAGTTGTAAACAACTTGTAGCTTCATTCCAGACTCGTTGAAGTTAAAAACAACTTGTAGTTTCATTTTTGGTTGTTTGAAATTGGAATCAATTGTAGTTCATACTTGACTCGTTTGAGCTTGAAATCAACTTGTAGCTTTATTATTGACTAGATTGAAGATGGAAACAACTTGTAGCTTCATTCCAGACTCGTTTGAAACTGAAAATTACTTGTAGCTTCATTTTCGGTTGTTTAAATTGGAATTAACTTGTAGTTTCATTTTTGACTCGATTGAGCTGAAAACAACTTGTAGCTTTATGATTGACTAGATTGAAGTTGGAAACAACTTGTAGCTTCATTCCAGACTCGTTTGAAACTGAAAATTACTTGTAGCTTCATTTTCGGTTGTTTGAAATTGGAATCAACTTGTAGTTTTATTCTTGACCCGTTTGAGCTTGAAATCAACTTGTAGCTTTATTATTGACTAGATTGAAGTTGGAAACAACTTGTAGCTTCATTCCAGACTCGTTTGAAACTAAAAATTACTTTTAGCTTCATTTTCGGTTGTTTGAAATTGAAATCAACTTGTAGTTTCATTCTTGACTCGTTTGTGCACGGAAACAATTTTTAGCTTCATTATTGTCTAGATTGAAGTTGGAAACAACTTGTAACTTCATTTTTGGTTGTTTGAAATATGAATCAACTTGTACTATCATACTTGACTCGTTGAGCCCGAAAACATCTTGTAGCTTCATTATTGACCAGATTGAAGTTGGAAACAAGTTGTAGTTTAATTCCAAACTCGTTTGAAATTGAAAACAACTTGTAGATTCATTTTTGGTTGTTTGAAATTGGAATCAATTGTAGTATTATTTTTGAATCGTTTGAGCTTGTAAACCACTTGGAGCTTCATTATTGACTAGATTGAAGTTGGAAACAACTTGCAGCTTAATTCCAGACTCATTTGAAGTTGAAAACAACTTGTAGTTTCATTTTTGGTTGTTTGAAATTGGAATCAACTTGTAGTTTCATTCTTGACTCGTTTGAGCTTGAAAACAACTTGTAGCTTTATTATTGACTAGATTGAAGTTGGAAACAACTTGTAGCTTCATTCCAGACTCGTTGAAACTGAAAATTACTTGTAGCTTCATTTTCGGTTGTTTTAAATTGGAATTAACTTGTAGTTTCATTTTGACTCGATTGAGCTTGAAACAACTTGTAGCTTTATGATGGACTAGATTGAAGTTGGAAACAACTTGTAGCTTCATTCCAGACTCGTTTGAAACTGAAAATTACTTGTGGCTTCATTTTCGGTTGTTTGAAATTGGAATCAACTTGTAGTTTCATTCTTGACTCGTTTGAGCCCGAAAACAACTTTTAGCTTCATTATTGACTAGATTGAAGTTGGAAACAAGTTGTAGTCTAATTCCAAACACGTTTGAAATTGATAACAACATGTAGTTTCATTTTTGGTTGTTTGAAATTGGAATCAACTTGTAGTTTCATTCTTGACTCGTTTGAGCTTGAAATCAACTTGTAGCTTTATTATTGACTAGATTGAAGTTGGAAACAACTTGTAGCTTCATTCCAGACTCGTTTGAAACTGACTTCTAGCTTCATTTTCGATTGTTTCAAATTGGAATTAACTTGTAGTTTCATTTTTGACTCGATTGAGCTTGAAAACAACTTGTAGCTTTATGATTGACTAGATTGAAGTTGGAAACAACTTGTAGCTTCATTCCAGACTCGTTTGAAACTGAAAATTACTTGTAGCTTCATTTTCAGTTGTTTGAAATTGGAATCAACTTGTAGTTTTATCTTGACCCGTTTGAGCTTGAAATCAACTTGTAGCTTTATTATTGACTAGATTGAAGTTGGAAACAACTTGTAGCTTCATTCCAGACTCGTTTGAAACTAAAAATTACTTTTAGCTTCATTTTCGGTTGTTTGAAATTGAAATCAACTTGTAGTTTCATTCTTGACTCGTTTGTGCACGGAAACAATTTTTAGCTTCATTATTGTCTAGATTGAAGTTGGAAACAACTTGTAGCTTCATTCCAGACTCGTTTGAAACTGAAAATTACTTGTAGCTTCATTTTTGGTTGTTTGAAATTGGAATCAACTTGTAGTTTCATTGTTGACTCGTTTGAGCTTGAAATCAACTTGTAGCTTTATTATTGACTAGATTGAAGTTGGAAACAACTTGTAGCTTCATTCTAGACTCGTTGAAGTTGAAAACAACTTGTAGCTTCATTTTCGGTTGTTTGAAATTGGAATCAACTTGTAGTTTCATTCTTGACTCGTTTGAGCTTGAAATCAACTTGTAGCTTTATTATTGACTAGATTGAAGTTGGAAACAACTTGTAGCTTCATTCTAGACTCGTTTGAAACTGAAAATTACTTGTAGCTTCATTTTCGATTGTTTTAAATTGGAATTAAATTGTAGTTTCATTTTTGACTCGATTGAGCTTGAAAACAACTTGTAGCTTTATGATTGACTAGATTGAAGTTGGAAACAACTTGTAGCTTCATTCCAGACTCGTTTGAAACTGAAAATTACTTGTAGCTTCATTTTCGGTTGTTTGAAATTGGAATCAACTTGTAGTTTCATTCTTGACTCGTTTGAGCTTGAAATCAACTTGTAGCTTTATTATTGACTAGATTGAAGTTGGAAACAACTTGTAGCTTCATTCTAGACTCGTTGAAGTTGAAAACAACTTGTAGTTTCATTTTTGGTTGTTTGAAATTGGAATCAACTTGTAGTTTCATTCTTGACTCGTTTGAGCTTGAAATCAACTTGTAGCTTTATTATTGACTAGATTGAAGTTGGAAACAACTTGTAGCTTCATTCCAGACTCGTTTGAAACTGAAAATTACTTGTAGCTTCATTTTCGGTTGTTTTAATTGGGATTAACTTGTAGTTTCATTTTTGACTCGATTGAGCTTGAAAACAACTTGTAGCTTTATGATGGACTAGATTGAAGTTGGAAACAACTTGTAGCTTCATTCCAGACTCGTTTGAAACTGAAAATTACTTGTGGCTTCATTTTCGGTTGTTTGAAATTGGAATCAACTTGTAGTTTCATTCTTGACTCGTTTGAGCCCGAAAACAACTTTTAGCTTCATTATTGACTAGATTGAAGTTGGAAACAAGTTGTAGTCTAATTCCAAACACGTTTGAAATTGATAACAACATGTAGTTTCATTTTTGGTTGTTTGAAATTGGAATCAACTTGTAGTTTCATTCTTGACTCGTTTGAGCTTGAAATCAACTTGTAGCTTTATTATTGACTAGATTGAAGTTGGAAACAACTTGTAGCTTCATTCCAGACTCGTTTGAAACTGACTTCTAGCTTCATTTTCGATTGTTTCAAATTGGAATTAACTTGTAGTTTCATTTTTGACTCGATTGAGCTTGAAAACAACTTGTAGCTTTATGATTGACTAGATTGAAGTTGGAAACAACTTGTAGCTTCATTCCAGACTCGTTTGAAACTGAAAATTACTTGTAGCTTCATTTTCGGTTGTTTGAAATTGGAATCAACTTGTAGTTTTATTCTTGACCCGTTTGAGCTTGAAATCAACTTGTAGCTTTATTATTGACTAGATTGAAGTTGGAAACAACTTGTAGCTTCATTCCAGACTCGTTTGAAACTAAAAATTACTTTTAGCTTCATTTTCGGTTGTTTGAAATTGAAATCAACTTGTAGTTTCATTCTTGACTCGTTTGTGCACGGAAACAATTTTTAGCTTCATTATTGTCTAGATTGAAGTTGGAAACAACTTGTAGCTTCATTCCAGACTCGTTTGAAACTGAAAATTACTTGTAGCTTCATTTTTGGTTGTTTGAAATTGGAATCAACTTGTAGTTTCATTGTTGACTCGTTTGAGCTTGAAATCAACTTGTAGCTTTATTATTGACTAGATTGAAGTTGGAAACAACTTGTAGCTTCATTCTAGACTCGTTGAAGTTGAAAACAACTTGTAGCTTCATTTTCGGTTGTTTGAAATTGGAATCAACTTGTAGTTTCATTCTTGACTCGTTTGAGCTTGAAATCAACTTGTAGCTTTATTATTGACTAGATTGAAGTTGGAAACAACTTGTAGCTTCATTCTAGACTCGTTTGAAACTGAAAATTACTTGTAGCTTCATTTTCGATTGTTTTAAATTGGAATTAAATTGTAGTTTCATTTTTGACTCGATTGAGCTTGAAAACAACTTGTAGCTTTATGATTGACTAGATTGAAGTTGGAAACAACTTGTAGCTTCATTCCAGACTCGTTTGAAACTGAAAATTACTTGTAGCTTCATTTTCGGTTGTTTGAAATTGGAATCAACTTGTAGTTTCATTCTTGACTCGTTTGAGCTTGAAATCAACTTGTAGCTTTATTATTGACTAGATTGAAGTTGGAAACAACTTGTATCTTCATTCTAGACTCGTTGAAGTTGAAAACAACTTGTAGTTTCATTTTTGGTTGTTTGAAATTGGAATCAACTTGTAGTTTCATTCTTGACTCGTTTGAGCTTGAAATCAACTTGTAGCTTTATTATTGACTAGATTGAAGTTGGAAACAACTTGTAGCTTCATTCCAGACTCGTTTGAAACTGAAAATTACTTGTAGCTTCATTTTCGGTTGTTTGAAATTGGAATCAACTTGTAGTTTTATTCTTGACCCGTTTGAGCTTGAAATCAACTTGTAGCTTTATTATTGACTAGATTGAAGTTGGAAACAACTTGTAGCTTCATTCCAGACTCGTTTGAAACTAAAAATTACTTTTAGTTTCATTTTCGGTTGTTTGAAATTGAAATCAACTTGTAGTTTCATTCTTGACTCGTTTGTGCACGGAAACAATTTTTAGCTTCATTATTGTCTAGATTGAAGTTGGAAACAACTTGTAGCTTCATTCCAGACTCGTTTGAAACTGAAAATTACTTGTAGCTTCATTTTTGGTTGTTTGAAATTGGAATCAACTTGTAGTTTCATTGTTGACTCGTTTGAGCTTGAAATCAACTTGTAGCTTTATTATTGACTAGATTGAAGTTGGAAACAACTTGTAGCTTCATTCTAGACTCGTTGAAGTTGAAAACAACTTGTAGCTTCATTTTCGGTTGTTTGAAATTGGAATCAACTTGTAGTTTCATTCTTGACTCGTTTGAGCTTGAAATCAACTTGTAGCTTTATTATTGACTAGATTGAAGTTGGAAACAACTTGTAGCTTCATTCTAGACTCGTTTGAAACTGAAAATTACTTGTAGCTTCATTTTCGATTGTTTTAAATTGGAATTAAATTGTAGTTTCATTTTTGACTCGATTGAGCTTGAAAACAACTTGTAGCTTTATGATTGACTAGATTGAAGTTGGAAACAACTTGTAGCTTCATTCCAGACTCGTTTGAAACTGAAAATTACTTGTAGCTTCATTTTCGGTTGTTTGAAATTGGAATCAACTTGTAGTTTCATTCTTGACTCGTTTGAGCTTGAAATCAACTTGTAGCTTTATTATTGACTAGATTGAAGTTGGAAACAACTTGTATCTTCATTCTAGACTCGTTGAAGTTGAAAACAACTTGTAGTTTCATTTTTGGTTGTTTGAAATTGGAATCAACTTGTAGTTTCATTCTTGACTCGTTTGAGCTTGAAATCAACTTGTAGCTTTATTATTGACTAGATTGAAGTTGGAAACAACTTGTAGCTTCATTCCAGACTCGTTTGAAACTGAAAATTACTTGTAGCTTCATTTTCGGTTGTTTTAAATTGGGATTAACTTGTAGTTTCATTTTTGACTCGATTGAGCTTGAAAACAACTTGTAGCTTTATGATTGACTAGATTGAAGTTGGAAACAACTTGTAGCTTCATTCCAGACTCGTTTGAAACTAAAAATTACTTGTAGCTTCATTTTAGGTTGTTTGAAATTGGAATCAACTTGTAGTTTCATTCTGACTCGTTTGAGCCCGAAAACAACTTTTAGCTTCATTATTGACAAGATTGAAGTTGGAAACAAGTTGTAGTCTAATTCCAAACACGTTTGAAATTGAAAACAACATGTAGTTTCATTTTTGGTTGTTTGAAATGGGAATCAACTTGTAGTTTCATTCTTGAATCGTTTGAGCTTGAAATCAACTTGTAGCTTTATTATTGACTAGATTGAAGTTGGAAACAACTTGTAGATTCATTCCAGAATCGTTTGAAGTTGAAAACAACTTGTAGCTTCATTTTTGGTTGTTTGAAATTGGAATCAACTTGTAGTTTCATTCTTGACTCGTTTGAGCTTGAAATCAACTTGTAGCTTTATTATTTACTAGATTGAAGTTGGAAACAACTTGTAGCTTCATTCCAGACTCATTTGAAGTTAAAAACAACTTGTAGTTTCATTTTTGGTTGTTTGAAATTGGAATCAACTTGTAGTTTCATTCTTGACTCGTTTGAGCTTGAAATCAACTTGTAGCTTTATTATTGACTAGATTGAAGATGGAAACAACTTGTAGCTTCATTCCAGACTCGTTTGAAACTGGAAATTACTTGTAGCTTCATTTTCGGTTGTTTTAAATTGGAATTAACTTGTAGTTTCATTTTGACTCGATTGAGCTTGAAAACAACTTGTAGCTTTATGATTGACTAGATTGAAGTTGGAAACAACTTGTAGCTTCATTCCAGACTCGTTTGAAACTAAAAATTACTTGTAGCTTCATTTTCGGTTGTTTGAAATTGGAATCAACTTGTAGTTTTATTCTTGACCCGTTTGAGCTTGAAATCAACTTGTAGCTTTATTATTGACTAGATTGAAGTTGGAAACAACTTGTAGCTTCATTCCAGACTCGTTTGAAACTAAAAATTACTTTTAGCTTCATTTTCGGTTGTTTGAAATTGAAATCAACTTGTAGTTTCATTCTTGACTCGTTTGTGCACGGAAACAATTTTTACCTTCATTATTGTCTAGATTGAAGTTGGAAACAACTTGTAACTTCATTTTTGGTTGTTTGAAATATGAATCAACTTGTACTATCATACTTGACTCGTTGAGCCCGAAAACATCTTGTAGCTTCATTATTGACCAGATTGAAGTTGGAAACAAGTTGTAGTTTAATTCCAAACTCGTTTGAAATTGAAAACAACTTGTAGATTCATTTTTGGTTGTTTGAAATTGGAATCAAATTGTAGTATTATTTTTGAATCGTTTGAGCTTGTAAACCACTTGTAGCTTTATTATTGACTAGATTGAAGTTGGAAACAACTTGCAGCTTAATTCCAGACTCATTTGAAGTTGAAAACAACTTGTAGTTTCATTTTTGGTTGTTTGAAATTGGAATCAACTTGTAGTTTCATTCTTGACTCGTTTGAGCTTGAAAACAACTTGTAGCTTTATTATTGACTAGATTGAAGTTGGAAACAACTTGTAGCTTCATTCCAGACTCGTTTGAAACTGAAAATTACTTGTAGCTTCATTTTCGGTTGTTTGAAATTGGAATCAACTTGTAGTTTTATTCTTGACCCGTTTGAGCTTGAAATCAACTTGTAGCTTTATTATTGACTAGATTGAAGTTGGAAACAACTTGTAGCTTCATTCCAGACTCGTTTGAAACTAAAAATTACTTTTAGCTTCATTTTCAGTTGTTTGAAATTGAAATCAACTTGTAGTTTCATTCTTGACTCGTTTGTGCACGGAAACAATTTTTAGCTTCATTATTGTCTAGATTGAAGTTGGAAACAACTTGTAACTTCATTTTTGGTTGTTTGAAATATGAATCAACTTGTACTATCATACTTGACTCGTTGAGCCCGAAAACATCTTTTAGCTTCATTATTGACCAGATTGAAGTTGGAAACAAGTTGTAGTTTAATTCCAAACTCGTTTGAAATTGAAAACAACTTGTAGATTCATTTTGGTTGTTTGAAATTGGAATCAAATTGTAGTATTATTTTTGAATCGTTTGAGCTTGTAAACCACTTGGAGCTTCGTTATTGACTAGATTGAAGTTGGAAACAACTTGCAGCTTAATTCCAGACTCATTTGAAGTTGAAAACAACTTGTAGTTTCATTTTTGGTTGTTTGAAATTGGAATCAACTTGTAGTTTCATTCTTGACTCGTTTGAGCTTGAAAACAACTTGTAGCTTTATTATTGACTAGATTGAAGTTGGAAACAACTTGTAGCTTCATTCCAGACTCGTTTGAAACTGAAAATTACTTGTAGCTTCATTTTCGGTTGTTTTAAATTGGAATTAACTTGTAGTTTCATTTTTGACTCGATTGAGCTTGAAAACAACTTGTAGCTTTATGATGGACTAGATTGAAGTTGGAAACAACTTGTAGCTTCATTCCAGACTCGTTTGAAACTGAAAATTACTTGTGGCTTCATTTTCGGTTGTTTGAAATTGGAATCAACTTGTAGTTTCATTCTTGACTCGTTTGAGCCCGAAAACAACTTTTAGCTTCATTATTGACTAGATTGAAGTTGGAAACAAGTTGTAGTCTAATTCCAAACACGTTTGAAATTGATAACAACATGTAGTTTCATTTTTGGTTGTTTGAAATTGGAATCAACTTGTAGTTTCATTCTTGACTCGTTTGAGCTTGAAATCAACTTGTAGCTTTATTATTGACTAGATTGAAGTTGGAAACAACTTGTAGCTTCATTCCAGACTCATTTGAAACTGAAAATTACTTCTAGCTTCATTTTCGATTGTTTCAAATTGGAATTAACTTGTAGTTTCATTTTTGACTCGATTGAGCTTGAAAACAACTTGTAGCTTTATGTTTGACTAGATTGAAGTTGGAAACAACTTGTAGCTTCATTCCAGACTCGTTTGAAACTGAAAATTACTTGTAGCTTCATTTTCGGTTGTTTGAAATTGGAATCAACTTGTAGTTTTATTCTTGACCCGTTTGAGCTTGAAATCAACTTGTAGCTTTATTATTGACTAGATTGAAGTTGGAAACAACTTGTAGCTTCATTCCAGACTCGTTTGAAACTAAAAATTACTTTTAGCTTCATTTTCGGTTGTTTGAAATTGAAATCAACTTGTACTATCATACTTGACTCGTTGAGCCCGAAAACATCTTGTAGCTTCATTATTGACCAGATTGAAGTTGGAAACAAGTTGTAGTTTAATTCCACACTCGTTTGAAATTGAAAACAACTTGTAGATTCATTTTTGGTTGTTTGAAATTGGAATCAACTTGTAGTTTCATTCTTGACTCGTTTGAGCTTGAAATCAACTTGTAGCTTTATTATTGACTAGATTGAAGTTGGAAACTACTTGTAGCTTCATTCTAGACTCGTTGAAGTTGAAAACAACTTGTAGTTTCATTTTTGGTTGTTTGAAATTGGAATCAACTTGTAGTTTCATTCTTGACTCGTTTGAGCTTGAAATCAACTTGTAGCTTTATTATTGACTAGATTGAAGTTGGAAACAACTTGTAGCTTCATTCCAGACTCGTTTGAAACTGAAAATTACTTGTAGCTTCATTTTCGGTTGTTTTAAATTGGAATTAACTTGTAGTTTCATTTTTGACTCGATTGAGCTTGAAAACAACTTGTAGCTTTATGATTGACTAGATTGAAGTTGGAAACAACTTGTAGCTTCATTCCAGACTCGTTTGAAACTAAAAATTACTTGTAGCTTCATTTTCGGTTGTTTGAAATTGGAATCAACTTGTAGTTTCATTCTTGACTCGTTTGAGCCCGAAAACAACTTTTAGCTTCATTATTGACTAGATTGAAGTTGGAAACAACTTGTAGCTTCATTCCAGACTCGTTTGAAACTAAAAATTACTTGTAGTTTCATTTTCGGTTGTTTGAAATTGGAATCAACTTGTAGTTTTATTCTTGACCCGTTTGAGCTTGAAATCAACTTGTAGCTTTATTATTGACTAGATTGAAGTTGGAAACAACTTGTAGCTTCATTCCAGACTCGTTTGAAACTAAAAATTACTTTTAGCTTCATTTTCGGTTGTTTGAAATTGAAATCAACTTGTAGTTTCATTCTTGACTCGTTTGTGCACGGAAACAATTTTTACCTTCATTATTGTCTAGATTGAAGTTGGAAACAACTTGTAACTTCATTTTTGGTTGTTTGAAATATGAATCAACTTGTACTATCATACTTGACTCGTTGAGCCCGAAAACATCTTGTAGCTTCATTATTGACCAGATTGAAGTTGGAAACAAGTTGTAGTTTAATTCCAAACTCGTTTGAAATTGAAAACAACTTGTAGATTCATTTTTGGTTGTTTGAAATTGGAATCAAATTGTAGTATTATTTTTGAATCGTTTGAGCTTGTAAACCACTTGTAGCTTTATTATTGACTAGATTGAAGTTGGAAACAACTTGCAGCTTAATTCCAGACTCATTTGAAGTTGAAAACAACTTGTAGTTTCATTTTTGGTTGTTTGAAATTGGAATCAACTTGTAGTTTCATTCTTGACTCGTTTGAGCTTGAAAACAACTTGTAGCTTTATTATTGACTAGATTGAAGTTGGAAACAACTTGTAGCTTCATTCCAGACTCGTTTGAAACTGAAAATTACTTGTAGCTTCATTTTCGGTTGTTTGAAATTGGAATCAACTTGTAGTTTTATTCTTGACCCGTTTGAGCTTGAAATCAACTTGTAGCTTTATTATTGACTAGATTGAAGTTGGAAACAACTTGTAGCTTCATTCCAGACTCGTTTGAAACTAAAAATTACTTTTAGCTTCATTTTCGGTTGTTTGAAATTGAAATCAACTTGTAGTTTCATTCTTGACTCGTTTGTGCACGGAAACAATTTTTAGCTTCATTATTGTCTAGATTGAAGTTGGAAACAACTTGTAACTTCATTTTTGGTTGTTTGAAATATGAATCAACTTGTACTATCATACTTGACTCGTTGAGCCCGAAAACATCTTTTAGCTTCATTATTGACCAGATTGAAGTTGGAAACAAGTTGTAGTTTAATTCCAAACTCGTTTGAAATTGAAAACAACTTGTAGATTCATTTTTGGTTGTTTGAAATTGGAATCAAATTGTAGTATTATTTTTGAATCGTTTGAGCTTGTAAACCACTTGGAGCTTCATTATTGACTAGATTGAAGTTGGAAACAACTTGCAGCTTAATTCCAGACTCATTTGAAGTTGAAAACAACTTGTAGTTTCATTTTTGGTTGTTTGAAATTGGAATCAACTTGTAGTTTCATTCTTGACTCGTTTGAGCTTGAAAACAACTTGTAGCTTTATTATTGACTAGATTGAAGTTGGAAACAACTTGTAGCTTCATTCCAGACTCGTTTGAAACTGAAAATTACTTGTAGCTTCATTTTCGGTTGTTTTAAATTGGAATTAACTTGTAGTTTCATTTTTGACTCGATTGAGCTTGAAAACAACTTGTAGCTTTATGATGGACTAGATTGAAGTTGGAAACAACTTGTAGCTTCATTCCAGACTCGTTTGAAACTGAAAATTACTTGTGGCTTCATTTTCGGTTGTTTGAAATTGGAATCAACTTGTAGTTTCATTCTTGACTCGTTTGAGCCCGAAAACAACTTTTAGCTTCATTATTGACTAGATTGAAGTTGGAAACAAGTTGTAGTCTAATTCCAAACACGTTTGAAATTGATAACAACATGTAGTTTCATTTTTGGTTGTTTGAAATTGGAATCAACTTGTAGTTTCATTCTTGACTCGTTTGAGCTTGAAATCAACTTGTAGCTTTATTATTGACTAGATTGAAGTTGGAAACAACTTGTAGCTTCATTCCAGACTCGTTTGAAACTGAAAATTACTTCTAGCTTCATTTTCGATTGTTTCAAATTGGAATTAACTTGTAGTTTCATTTTTGACTCGATTGAGCTTGAAAACAACTTGTAGCTTTATGTTTGACTAGATTGAAGTTGGAAACAACTTGTAGCTTCATTCCAGACTCGTTTGAAACTGAAAATTACTTGTAGCTTCATTTTCGGTTGTTTGAAATTGGAATCAACTTGTAGTTTTATTCTTGACCCGTTTGAGCTTGAAATCAACTTGTAGCTTTATTATTGACTAGATTGAAGTTGGAAACAACTTGTAGCTTCATTCCAGACTCGTTTGAAACTAAAAATTACTTTTAGCTTCATTTTCGGTTGTTTGAAATTGAAATCAACTTGTAGTTTCATTCTTGACTCGTTTGTGCACGGAAACAATTTTTAGCTTCATTATTGTCTAGATTGAAGTTGGAAACAACTTGTAGCTTCATTCCAGACTCGTTTGAAACTGAAAATTACTTGTAGCTTCATTTTCGGTTGTTTGAAATTGGAATCAACTTGTAGTTTCATTCTTGACTCGTTTGAGCTTGAAATCAACTTGTAGCTTTATTATTGACTAGATTGAAGTTGGAAACAACTTGTAGCTTCATTCTAGACTCGTTGAAGTTGAAAACAACTTGTAGCTTCATTTTCGGTTGTTTGAAATTGGAATCAACTTGTAGTTTCATTCTTGACTCGTTTGAGCTTGAAATCAACTTGTAGCTTTATTATTGACTAGATTGAAGTTGGAAACAACTTGTAGCTTCATTCCAGACTCGTTTGAAACTGAAAATTACTTTTAGCTTCATTTTCGATTGTTTTAAATTGGAATTAAATTGTAGTTTCATTTTTGACTCGATTGAGCTTGAAAACAACTTGTAGCTTTATGATTGACTAGATTGAAGTTGGAAACAACTTGTAGCTTCATTCCAGACTCGTTTGAAACTGAAAATTACTTGTAGCTTCATTTTCGGTTGTTTGAAATTGGAATCAACTTGTAGTTTCATTCTTGACTCGTTTGAGCTTGAAATCAACTTGTAGCTTTATTATTGACTAGATTGAAGTTGGAAACTACTTGTAGCTTCATTCTAGACTCGTTGAAGTTGAAAACAACTTGTAGTTTCATTTTTGGTTGTTTGAAATTGGAATCAACTTGTAGTTTCATTCTTGACTCGTTTGAGCTTGAAATCAACTTGTAGATTTATTATTGACTAGATTGAAGTTGGAAACAACTTGTAGCTTCATTCCAGACTCGTTTGAAACTGAAAATTACTTGTAGCTTCATTTTCGGTTGTTTTAAATTGGAATTAACTTGTAGTTTCATTTTTGACTCGATTGAGCTTGAAAACAACTTGTAGCTTTATGATTGACTAGATTGAAGTTGGAAACAACTTGTAGCTTCATTCCAGACTCGTTTGAAACTAAAAATTACTTGTAGCTTCATTTTCGGTTGTTTGAAATTGGAATCAACTTGTAGTTTCATTCTTGACTCGTTTGAGCCCGAAAACAACTTTTAGCTTCATTATTGACTAGATTGAAGTTGGAAACAAGTTGTAGTCTAATTCCAAACACGTTTGAAATTGAAAACAACATGTAGTTTCATTTTTGGTTGTTTGAAATGGGAATCAACTTGTACTTTCATTCTTGACTCGTTTGAGCTTGAAATCAACTTGTAGCTTTATTATTGACTAGATTGAAGTTGGAAACAACTTGTAGATTCATTCCAGAATCGTTTGAAGTTGAAAACAACTTGTAGCTTCATTTTTGGTTGTTTGAAATTGGAATCAACTTGTAGTTTCATTCATGACTCGTTTGAGCTTGAAATCAACTTGTAGCTTTATTATTTACTAGATTGAAGTTGGAAACAACTTGTAGCTTCATTCCAGACTCGTTTGAAGTTAAAAACAACTTGTAGTTTCATTTTTGGTTGTTTGAAATTGGAATCAACTTGTAGTTTCATTCTTGACTCGTTTGAGCTTGAAATCAACTTGTAGCTTTATTATTGACTAGATTGAAGATGGAAACAACTTGTAGCTTCATTCCAGACTCGTTTGAAACTGAAAATTACTTGTAGCTTCATTTTCGGTTGTTTTAAATTGGAATTAACTTGTAGTTTCATTTTTGACTCGATTGAGCTTGAAAACAACTTGTAGCTTTATGATTGACTAGATTGAAGTTGGAAACAACTTGTAGCTTCATTCCAGACTCGTTTGAAACTGAAAATTACTTGTAGCTTCATTTTCGATTGTTTTAAATTGGAATTAAATTGTAGTTTCATTTTTGACTCGATTGAGCTTGAAAACAACTTGTAGCTTTATGATTGACTAGATTGAAGTTGGAAACAACTTGTAGCTTCATTCCAGACTCGTTTGAAACTGAAAATTACTTGTAGCTTCATTTTCGGTTGTTTGAAATTGGAATCAACTTGTAGTTTCATTCTTGACTCGTTTGAGCTTGAAATCAACTTGTAGCTTTATTATTGACTAGATTGAAGTTGGAAACTACTTGTAGCTTCATTCTAGACTCGTTGAAGTTGAAAACAACTTGTAGTTTCATTTTTGGCTGTTTGAAATTGGAATCAACTTGTAGTTTCATTCTTGACTCGTTTGAGCTTGAAATCAACTTGTAGCTTTATTATTGACTAGATTGAAGATGGAAACAACTTGTAGCTTCATTCCAGACTCGTTTGAAACTGAAAATTACTTGTAGCTTCATTTTCGGTTGTTTTAAATTGGAATCAACTTGTAGTTTCATTCTTGACTCGTTTGAGCCCGAAAACAACTTTTAGCTTCATTATTGACTAGATTGAAGTTGGAAACAAGTTGTAGTCTAATTCCAAACACGTTTGAAATTGATAACAACATGTAGTTTCATTTTTGGTTGTTTGAAATTGGAATCAACTTGTAGTTTCATTCTTGACTCGTTTGAGCTTGAAATCAACTTGTAGCTTTATTATTGACTAGATTGAAGTTGGAAACAACTTGTAGCTTCATTCCAGACTCGTTTGAAACTGAAAATTACTTCTAGCTTCATTTTCGATTGTTTCAAATTGGAATTAACTTGTAGTTTCATTTTTGACTCGATTGAGCTTGAAAACAACTTGTAGCTTTATGTTTGACTAGATTGAAGTTGGAAACAACTTGTAGCTTCATTCCAGACTCGTTTGAAACTGAAAATTACTTGTAGCTTCATTTTCGGTTGTTTGAAATTGGAATCAACTTGTAGTTTTATTCTTGACCCGTTTGAGCTTCAAATCAACTTGTAGCTTTATTATTGACTAGATTGAAGTTGGAAACAACTTGTAGCTTCATTCCAGACTCGTTTGAAACTAAAAATTACTTTTAGCTTCATTTTCGGTTGTTTGAAATTGAAATCAACTTGTAGTTTCATTCTTGACTCGTTTGTGCACGGAAACAATTTTTAGCTTCATTATTGTCTAGATTGAAGTTGGAAACAACTTGTAGCTTCATTCCAGACTCGTTTGAAACTGAAAATTACTTGTAGCTTCATTTTCGGTTGTTTGAAATTGGAATCAACTTGTAGTTTCATTCTTGACTCGTTTGAGCTTGAAATCAACTTGTAGCTTTATTATTGACTAGATTGAAGTTGGAAACAACTTGTAGCTTCATTCTAGACTCGTTGAAGTTGAAAACAACTTGTAGCTTCATTTTCGGTTGTTTGAAATTGGAATCAACTTGTAGTTTCATTCTTGACTCGTTTGAGCTTGAAATCAACTTGTAGCTTTATTATTGACTAGATTGAAGTTGGAAACAACTTGTAGCTTCATTCCAGACTCGTTTGAAACTGAAAATTACTTTTAGCTTCATTTTCGATTGTTTTAAATTGGAATTAAATTGTAGTTTCATTTTTGACTCGATTGAGCTTGAAAACAACTTGTAGCTTTATGATTGACTAGATTGAAGTTGGAAACAACTTGTAGCTTCATTCCAGACTCGTTTGAAACTGAAAATTACTTGTAGCTTCATTTTCGGTTGTTTGAAATTGGAATCAACTTGTAGTTTCATTCTTGACTCGTTTGAGCTTGAAATCAACTTGTAGCTTTATTATTGACTAGATTGAAGTTGGAAACTACTTGTAGCTTCATTCTAGACTCGTTGAAGTTGAAAACAACTTGTAGTTTCATTTTTGGTTGTTTGAAATTGGAATCAACTTGTAGTTTCATTCTTGACTCGTTTGAGCTTGAAATCAACTTGTAGCTTTATTATTGACTAGATTGAAGTTGGAAACAACTTGTAGCTTCATTCCAGACTCGTTTGAAACTGAAAATTACTTGTAGCTTCATTTTCGGTTGTTTTAAATTGGAATTAACTTGTAGTTTCATTTTTGACTCGATTGAGCTTGAAAACAACTTGTAGCTTTATGATTGACTAGATTGAAGTTGGAAACAACTTGTAGCTTCATTCCAGACTCGTTTGAAACTAAAAATTACTTGTAGCTTCATTTTCGGTTGTTTGAAATTGGAATCAACTTGTAGTTTCATTCTTGACTCGTTTGAGCCCGAAAACAACTTTTAGCTTCATTATTGACTAGATTGAAGTTGGAAACAAGTTGTAGTCTAATTCCAAACACGTTTGAAATTGAAAACAACATGTAGTTTCATTTTTGGTTGTTTGAAATGGGAATCAACTTGTACTTTCATTCTTGACTCGTTTGAGCTTGAAATCAACTTGTAGCTTTATTATTGACTAGATTGAAGTTGGAAACAACTTGTAGATTCATTCCAGAATCGTTTGAAGTTGAAAACAACTTGTAGCTTCATTTTTGGTTGTTTGAAATTGGAATCAACTTGTAGTTTCATTCATGACTCGTTTGAGCTTGAAATCAACTTGTAGCTTTATTATTTACTAGATTGAAGTTGGAAACAACTTGTAGCTTCATTCCAGACTCGTTTGAAGTTAAAAACAACTTGTAGTTTCATTTTTGGTTGTTTGAAATTGGAATCAACTTGTAGTTTCATTCTTGACTCGTTTGAGCTTGAAATCAACTTGTAGCTTTATTATTGACTAGATTGAAGATGGAAACAACTTGTAGCTTCATTCCAGACTCGTTTGAAACTGAAAATTACTTGTAGCTTCATTTTCGGTTGTTTTAAATTGGAATTAACTTGTAGTTTCATTTTTGACTCGATTGAGCTTGAAAACAACTTGTAGCTTTATGATTGACTAGATTGAAGTTGGAAACAACTTGTAGCTTCATTCCAGACTCGTTTGAAACTGAAAATTACTTGTAGCTTCATTTTCGATTGTTTTAAATTGGAATTAAATTGTAGTTTCATTTTTGACTCGATTGAGCTTGAAAACAACTTGTAGCTTTATGATTGACTAGATTGAAGTTGGAAACAACTTGTAGCTTCATTCCAGACTCGTTTGAAACTGAAAATTACTTGTAGCTTCATTTTCGGTTGTTTGAAATTGGAATCAACTTGTAGTTTCATTCTTGACTCGTTTGAGCTTGAAATCAACTTGTAGCTTTATTATTGACTAGATTGAAGTTGGAAACTACTTGTAGCTTCATTCTAGACTCGTTGAAGTTGAAAACAACTTGTAGTTTCATTTTTGGCTGTTTGAAATTGGAATCAACTTGTAGTTTCATTCTTGACTCGTTTGAGCTTGAAATCAACTTGTAGCTTTATTATTGACTAGATTGAAGATGGAAACAACTTGTAGCTTCATTCCAGACTCGTTTGAAACTGAAAATTACTTGTAGCTTCATTTTCGGTTGTTTTAAATTGGAATCAACTTGTAGTTTCATTCTTGACTCGTTTGAGCTTGAAATCAACTTGTAGCTTTATTATTGACTAGATTGAAGATGGAAACAACTTGTAGCTTCATTCCAGACTCGTTTGAAACTGAAAATTACTTGTAGCTTCATTTTCGGTTGTTTTAAATTGGAATTAACTTGTAGTTTCATTTTTGACTCGTTTGAGCTTGAAATCAACTTGTAGCTTTATAATTGACTAGATTGAAGTTGGAAACAACTTGTAGCTTCATTCCAGACTCGTTTGAAACTGAAAATTACTTGTAGCTTCATTTTCGATTGTTTTAAATTGGAATTAAATTGTAGTTTCATTTTTGACTCGATTGAGCTTGAAAACAACTTGTAGCTTTATGATTGACTAGATTGAAGTTGGAAACAACTTGTAGCTTCATTCCAGACTCGTTTGAAACTGAAAATTACTTGTAACTTCATTTTCGGTTGTTCGAAATTGGAATCAACTTGTAGTTTCATTCTTCACTCGTTTGAGCTTGAAATCAACTTGTAGCTTTATTATTGACTAGATTGAAGTTGGAAACTACTTGTAGCTTCATTCTAGACTCGTTGAAGTTGAAAACAACTTGTAGTTTCATTTTTGGTTGTTTGAAATTGGAATCAACTTGTAGTTTCATTCTTGACTCGTTTGAGCTTGAAATCAACTTGTAGCTTTATTATTGACTAGATTGAAGTTGGAAACAACTTGTAGCTTCATTCCAGACTCGTTTGAAACTGAAAATTACTTGTAGCTTCATTTTCGGTTGTTTTAAATTGGAATTAACTTGTAGTTTCATTTTTGACTCGATTGAGCTTGAAAACAACTTGTAGCTTTATGATTGACTAGATTGAAGTTGGAAACAACTTGTAGCTTCATTCCAGACTCGTTTGAAACTAAAAATTACTTGTAGCTTCATTTTCGGTTGTTTGAAATTGGAATCAACTTGTAGTTTCATTCTTGACTCGTTTGAGCCCGAAAACAACTTTTAGCTTCATTATTGACTAGATTGAAGTTGGAAACAAGTTGTAGTCTAATTCCAAACACGTTTGAAATTGAAAACAACATGTAGTTTCATTTTTGGTTGTTTGAAATGGGAATCAACTTGTACTTTCATTCTTGACTCGTTTGAGCTTGAAATCAACTTGTAGCTTTATTATTGACTAGATTGAAGTTGGAAACAACTTGTAGATTCATTCCAGAATCGTTTGAAGTTGAAAACAACTTGTAGCTTCATTTTTGGTTGTTTGAAATTGGAATCAACTTGTAGTTTCATTCTTGACTCGTTTGAGCTTGAAATCAACTTGTAGCTTTATTATTTACTAGATTGAAGTTGGAAACAACTTGTAGCTTCATTCCAGACTCGTTTGAAGTTAAAAACAACTTGTAGTTTCATTTTGGTTGTTTGAAATTGGAATCAACTTGTAGTTTCATTCTTGACTCGTTTGAGCTTGAAATCAACTTGTAGCTTTATTATTGACTAGATTGAAGATGGAAACAACTTGTAGCTTCATTCCAGACTCGTTTGAAACTGAAAATTACTTGTAGCTTCATTTTCGGTTGTTTTAAATTGGAATCAACTTGTAGTTTCATTCTTGACTCGTTTGAGCTTGAAATCAACTTGTAGCTTTATTATTGACTAGATTGAAGTTGGAAACAACTTGTAGCTTCATTCCAGACTCGTTTGAAACTGAAAATTACTTGTAGCTTCATTTTCGGTTGTTTTAAATTGGAATTAACTTGTAGTTTCATTTTTGACTCGATTGAGCTTGAAAACAACTTGTAGCTTTATGATTGACTAGATTGAAGTTGGAAACAACTTGTAGCTTCATTCCAGACTCGTTTGAAACTAAAAATTACTTGTAGCTTCATTTTCGGTTGTTTGAAATTGGAATCAACTTGTAGTTTCATTCTTGACTCGTTTGAGCCCGAAAACAACTTTTAGCTTCATTATTGACTAGATTGAAGTTGGAAACAAGTTGTAGTCTAATTCCAAACACGTTTGAAATTGAAAACAACATGTAGTTTCATTTTTGGTTGTTTGAAATGGGAATCAACTTGTACTTTCATTCTTGACTCGTTTGAGCTTGAAATCAACTTGTAGCTTTATTATTGACTAGATTGAAGTTGGAAACAACTTGTAGATTCATTCCAGAATCGTTTGAAGTTGAAAACAACTTGTAGCTTCATTTTTGGTTGTTTGAAATTGGAATCAACTTGTAGTTTCATTCTTGACTCGTTTGAGCTTGAAATCAACTTGTAGCTTTATTATTTACTAGATTGAAGTTGGAAACAACTTGTAGCTTCATTCCAGACTCGTTTGAAGTTAAAAACAACTTGTAGTTTCATTTTTGGTTGTTTGAAATTGGAATCAACTTGTAGTTTCATTCTTGACTCGTTTGAGCTTGAAATCAACTTGTAGCTTTATTATTGACTAGATTGAAGATGGAAACAACTTGTAGCTTCATTCCAGACTCGTTTGAAACTGAAAATTACTTGTAGCTTCATTTTCGGTTGTTTTAAATTGGAATTAACTTGTAGTTTCATTTTTGACTCGATTGAGCTTGAAAACAACTTGTAGCTTTATGATTGACTAGATTGAAGTTGGAAACAACTTGTAGCTTCATTCCAGACTCGTTTGAAACTGAAAATTACTTGTAGCTTCATTTTCGATTGTTTTAAATTGGAATTAAATTGTAGTTTCATTTTTGACTCGATTGAGCTTGAAAACAACTTGTAGCTTTATGATTGACTAGATTGAAGTTGGAAACAACTTGTAGCTTCATTCCAGACTCGTTTGAAACTGAAAATTACTTGTAGCTTCATTTTCGGTTGTTTTAAATTGGAATTAACTTGTAGTTTCATTTTTGACTCGATTGAGCTTGAAAACAACTTGTAGCTTTATGATTGACTAGATTGAAGTTGGAAACAACTTGTAGCTTCATTCCAGACTCGTTTGAAACTGAAAATTACTTGTAGCTTCATTTTCGATTGTTTTAAATTGGAATTAAATTGTAGTTTCATTTTTGACTCGATTGAGCTTGAAAACAACTTGTAGCTTTATGATTGACTAGATTGAAGTTGGAAACAACTTGTAGCTTCATTCCAGACTCGTTTGAAACTGAAAATTACTTGTAGCTTCATTTTCGGTTGTTTGAAATTGGAATCAACTTGTAGTTTCATTCTTGACTCGTTTGAGCTTGAAATCAACTTGTAGCTTTATTATTGACTAGATTGAAGTTGGAAACTACTTGTAGCTTCATTCTAGACTCGTTGAAGTTGAAAACAACTTGTAGTTTCATTTTTGGTTGTTTGAAATTGGAATCAACTTGTAGTTTCATTCTTGACTCGTTTGAGCTTGAAATCAACTTGTAGCTTTATTATTGACTAGATTGAAGATGGAAACAACTTGTAGCTTCATTCCAGACTCGTTTGAAAATGAAAATTACTTGTAGCTTCATTTTCGGTTGTTTTAAATTGGAATCAACTTGTAGTTTCATTCTTGACTCGTTTGAGCTTGAAATCAACTTGTAGCTTTATTATTGACTAGATTGAAGATGGAAACAACTTGTAGCTTCATTCCAGACTCGTTTGAAACTGAAAATTACTTGTAGCTTCATTTTCGGTTGTTTTAAATTGGAATTAACTTGTAGTTTCATTTTTGACTCGTTTGAGCTTGAAATCAACTTGTAGCTTTATAATTGACTAGATTGAAGTTGGAAACAACTTGTAGCTTCATTCCAGACTCGTTTGAAACTGAAAATTACTTGTAGCTTCATTTTCGATTGTTTTAAATTGGAATTAAATTGTAGTTTCATTTTTGACTCGATTGAGCTTGAAAACAACTTGTAGCTTTATGATTGACTAGATTGAAGTTGGAAACAACTTGTAGCTTCATTCCAGACTCGTTTGAAACTGAAAATTACTTGTAACTTCATTTTCGGTTGTTTTAAATTGGAATCAACTTGTAGTTTCATTCTTGACTCGTTTGAGCTTGAAATCAACTTGTAGCTTTATTATTGACTAGATTGAAGATGGAAACAACTTGTAGCTTCATTCCAGACTCGTTTGAAACTGAAAATTACTTGTAGCTTCATTTTCGGTTGTTTTAAATTGGAATTAACTTGTAGTTTCATTTTTGACTCGTTTGAGCTTGAAATCAACTTGTACCTTTATGATTGACTAGATTGAAGTTGGAAACAACTTGTAGCTTCATTCCAGACTCGTTTGAAACTGAAAATTACTTGTAACTTCATTTTCGGTTGTTTGAAATTGGAATCAACTTGTAGTTTCATTCTTGACTCGTTTGAGCTTGAAATCAACTTGTAGCTTTATTATTGACTAGATTGAAGTTGGAAACTACTTGTAGCTTCATTCTAGACTCGTTGAAGTTTTTTTTTTTTTTTTTTTTGCTAAGTGATAATTTTTATAAAAGAAAAAAGAAGTACAATATCTAGGGGCATACCCCGCGAAAAAACAAAGATACAAGCATCAGAATACTCCTACGATCAACAATAGTTTAATGATAAAAACACAGCATCCACAAATGTCATCAACTAGAATAATCAACTAATAGAGCAATCTACTCAAAGTTGGGTCCCGATGAAGCTTTTCCTTAAAGGAACTGCATGTGAAAAGTTTTTCCCGAAACATGCGTTTGATAAAAGTAGCCATCCTTGTCACCCCTTTTAGTTGCCTCCCATGTATCCTATCATTTCTTTCCCGCCACACCAAGTAAATTGTTACAGAAATATAAAGATATCCCACATTTTTTTCGAATGCAGAAAGTCTATCACTGAAGAAAATTCCACTCTGCCATGACTCCCAGTTGGATACAACATGATATGGGCAGTTTCGCAAGAGTAAGTACGTATACGGACAAACAGTAAACAGATGTTCATGACTCTCATCGTAGCTACTGCATAGCGCACACTTAGGATTCACTTCCATATGGGCAGATAACATCCTATCTTTAGTAAACAATCTCTCACGAAGAGCCAACCAGGAAATAAAAGCACACGAAGGAATGTGAAATTTATGCCATATTAGAGGGAGCCATCTCTCAGGAGTACCACGGCACCGGACGGAGTTCCAAACTACACTCATACAATTTTTAATATCCCCATTCCAAAGCACAGAATCAGCCTCTCCGATGCTACAATTGAGTAAAAGATGTCGTAATTGGCTAGCTCTGTAGTCATTAGACAATGCAACGTCCCATCGCCTGTTAGTAATGAAGCTCCCAACCAAAGCATTAGAAGTAGAATTCATAATACTGATTATACCTTCCCCAAACCTCTCAATTAATGGCTTATGAAAAAGCCATGGATCATGCCAGAGTTTGAATTGAGAATTAGCTTTAATGCGAAAAGACAAGAAAGGCAGAGCTTCATTTCTAAGATTGAAAATTTTTCTTAAGTTCCAGGGACACTTGTACGGTATCTTTGCAGTCCAGAAGAATTTATGCTTTAAGAAACATGAGTGAATCCACCTGATCCAAATGGAAGAATGATTTGGAACAGTAAGCCTCCAAATTTGCAGCAAAACCGCAGCATGGTTCCATTCAAAGAGATCCCGAACACCTAATCCTCCTTCATCTTTCTTCTTACAGCATTCTGTCCATGCGACTTTGTACTGACAATTAGCAGTCAAGCTGCCTCCCCACAGGAACTTAGCAAACAAAGAATGAAGCTTTTTAAGCACATTTTTCGGAAGAAAAAGGTGAGCAGTCCAGTATCCTTGAATACCCTGCAGAACCGTATTAATAAGCTGTAACCTCCCACTGTACCTTAAAATACGCACGGTCCAACTATCAATTCTTGTAGTCAATCTTTGGATCAGAGGGGAACACAATTGAGGAGTTAGCCTTCCAGTAATCAACGGCAGTCCCAAGTAGTTAATTGGTAAGGCACCACGACTAATACCATATCGAAGCTGTGTCTCAGCAACAATGTCATCAGGCACATTGCAAAAGTACCCCAGACATTTGTTTCTGTTAAGATTAAGTCCAGAAACCTCCGAAAAATCAATAACACAATCAAGAAGATGTTGGATGGATGCACTGTTTCCCATACAGAACAGAAGAATATCGTCCGCAAATACAACATGAGATAACTTCATCTGTTTAGTGCGCCAATGATACTCAAAACTCGACTCGACAAGTCTTACATTTAAGTATTGAGTTAGGACTTCCATACCAATCACAAATAAGTAGGGGGAGAGAGGATCGCCTTGGCGAAGACCATTTTTACACGGGAAGTATCCTTCAAGGGCTCCATTGACTTTAATAGACACCATACATCCAGTTACACACTGCCGAATCCAGTTGAGGAACATAGTAGGAAAACACATCATCTCCATGGCAGAAAAAAGAAAATCCCAGTTAAGACTATCAAAAGCTTTATGTATGTCGAGCTTGAAGGCACAACGAGGGATCCCGTCATTACGGTGATAGTCTCTACAGAGGGCTTGGACCAACATTATATTATCACCAATAAGACGAGAAGGTATGAAAGCAGCCTGATTACAGGAGAAAATGGAAGCAAGAATCATACGCAAGCGACCAGCCAATAATTTAGCAATGCACTTATATACAGTGTTGCAACAAGAAATTGGTCGAAAATGCTCCATTGAAGTTGGATTAGCACACTTTGGAACAAGCGTTAAAGCCACAGAGTTAAAGATACGAGGAAGTTCCATGGTTTCAAAGAAGTGCAGAATACCGTTTGTAACATCGTTCCCAACAATTTCCCATGCTGCAATATAAAACTCCGGAGTGAGGCCATCAGGGCCAGGGCTTTTCTTTTTTGCCATCTTTTTAAGTACTTTTAAGACATCACAGCTGGTAAATGGCATGCATAAGAATCTTTGTTGATTTTCAGAGAGCTTTGGAAGGGCAACATTCGGACTAATCTGCTCCACAGGCCTGCTAGTACCTAGAATATTTTTAAAGTATTCAACAGCGACATTTGAAATATCCTTATGTGACGTCCTAGAAATACCAGCAGCATCCTCAATAGACATGATTTTATTAACATTCCATCTGCTTTTACATGACCGATGAAAAAAAGAGTTATTTCCATCACCCAATTCAAGCCACTTTACCCTGGATTTCTGTTTTAAAAAGGTTTCTTCAACTGCAAGAGCACGATGGAGTTCAGAACAGAGTTCCTGTTCCACAAGAAATGCATCAGAATGAGGCGTAGCAGGCATAGCATCTTGAAACATCAGCAGAGCAGATCTCGCTCTAATAACAGCTTCGTGAATGTCCCCACAAGAGCGATTCAATTTCTTCATGGCATCCTTAACCCTCTTAGTTTTCATTGACAAGATAAACCAAGGATCCCCAGTAACTGGTATTTGCCAAGCGTTTGCAACAGTTGATGCAAAATCAACATGTTCGATGATGTGCTGAAACATTTGAAAAGGTTTAGAGATCCTCTCAGAGTGAATACCCAGATAAATCATAGCAGGGCTATGGTCAGATAACCCGCGAGGCAGGAAAATAGCTTTCGAACAAGAGAACGAAGTAATCCAGCTGAGATTGACTAGAACTCTGTCTAACTTCTTGTGGATAGGATGTTCGACGTTACAATCCCACCAGGAAAATAATTTACCAGAGAAGTTCAAATCAAACACGTCCAAAGAGTCAAGAGTTTCACGAAATTCACGCATCTCAGCTGTGATTACAGAAGAGTTACTCATGTCAAAAATATTCAGGCATACATTAAAATCCCCAGCAAGAGTCCAAGGCATAAAATTACTATCAACACAGCTGGTTTTGAACAACAATAAATCATTCCAGAGAGACCTTCGCTCCACATAGTCATTTGCAGCATAAATAAATGAAGCATAAAAAACCTCTTTAGATTCAATAAGAGTAATCTTACAAGAAATGTGTTGAGCATGGATAATTGAGTCAGAAATAGACCAAATAGTGGGATCCCAACCTAGCCAGATTCTTCCATTATGATGACACTCATAGTTGAATAACCAGTTAAATTTAGGAGCAACTGATTTAGAGACAAAAGAAGATTTTTCCTTTTTAACATGAGTCTCCAGGAGGGCTATAAGACCGAGCTTATTAGCTGCGATAAAATCCTTGTAGTAGGATACTTTATTATTTAGCCCTCGGGTGTTGTAGGAACAAAAAATCATTGATCAGAGAACTATTTTTTTGGGGAGCCTCTCCCCGCAGCCTTCCTGGCTTTCTTGAGTTGTCCTTTCGAAAGAGATTTCGTTAGAGCTGTGTAGATGGGTGTCTGAGCCACAAACTGTCCAGAAGAGGGAATTGACGTCCCAGAGAGAGGCTTAACAGCTTTCTTTGGTTGCACAGTAGTCCAGGTACCCTGATCATCCATAGGGATATTCACATTCGACGTTGGTTCAAGAGGCGCTATATTAGAGGGCTCAGCAACCTCAATGGTTTCAACTGGTTTAGACACCAAATTTGTTTCAGCCCCCTCAACTGGAGTTTCATCATTACTACTGTTATTCACTTCGGATGAGGGCTTCACCGCCTTCTGGACCCAGATTCGCTTCACCGTAGGACACGCACCCACTAGGTGTCCTAGTAAATTACATCCAAAACAAAATAAAGGCCTTTGAGGGTACGAAACTGCTACCTCTACTGTAGAGGATGGAGATAAATCCATGGCTTCCATATCCATCGCTGCTACTTTTAACTTCTCCGGAAGAGGATCCCCAACCTTATAACGCACACAGATTTTTGCAAATTGAACAGGGTTCAACAAAGATGTAGTTTTATCTGCACAAATGGGAGGTCCTATTGCACTTGCAACACAACTGAGCCCCTCCCTTGTCCAATAATAATCTGGCAGATTCTCAAATTTTACCCATAGTGGTATGCTTGACACTTGGGCTGCATCACGACTTACTCCCCAGACACTCAAGATCAGGGGTTTCCGCTCAAAGTACCAGGTTCCACGAGCAAGAACAGCATTCAAATCACTCTCAGAACGAAAAGTAAATAGAAAAGTATGGGAGTTCTTTTGTGATACCTTGGTAAGCCCCTTCGAAGCCCAGATTTTTGACGATACCTCTAGAACTTTAGAAAGAGGAAGAGTTCCTTTCGAGAAGACTCCCACCAAGCATAACTTGAATTTCTCCACGCCTTTCTTCAAAACTCCAGAGGGAGGTGTAATCACAGCAGCCCCAGCCGACATAGGGCAGTAATCAAAGCCCAGTGGTTCCGCTTGACTTCCACTCTTAACCACAGCTGACCATGAAGGTTTACCAACATCCCCCTTTTTTCCACTATCCTGATTAGAGTCTTTAACAAGCTTTTCATCAGATACTTGGTCCGCAATCTTTACGTTTTCTTCTTCAATAATATCACTAAGTTTCCCCTTCATCTTGTCCTTAAAGGGATTTAGCGTAGTGCTAGAACCACCAGACGTTCCTAAAATCGGCAAGCCAAACTCATCACGGCGAGGCGATGCTTTCACAAACCCTTCATCAACCAGATCTGCCATAACTTGTTCTTCACTGAATCCCTTCTTTTTAAGAAAAGAGAGGACAGAACCCAGCTTCGAACGAGCCCTCAAAAGCTCATCACGTTCGTGCTTAGATGCACACATCATAGCATGGACAGTAGCAGAAGTTTCGTTTTTAGAACCCTCACGCACCGCAGGAGGAGAGAGAGGCTCCTCCTCCGAAAGAACATCAGTAATATCCTCTATTTCAACTCTATCAGCTAGTGGAATACCTCCACTACTACTCAGATGACCAGTGCATCCCTCCAAAGGGTTTGGCTCCAGATGAGCCTCATCAACATTTTCCGATCCCAGAAACAGCTCTCGAAAAACATCACTCGAGACTGCAAATGGAGCAATGTTTCCCCCAATAACTCCGTACTCCAGAGGCTCACCATCATGATCCACCGGAACACCGCTAGAATTAACATTTGAGGCCATAAGGACAAGAAAAAAGGACGAATAAGTAAGTGTTTGATTAAAATATATTAAGAAATTTAGGTGTAAGATCGGGTGAGAGAGACGAGATTTAGTGATTTGGTGAAAAGGTTTGGATTTAGAAAGAGGCGGCTGAAGAAAGGAAGGTAGGGTTTGGTTCTAACCTAGAGAGAAGGGAGAGGATATTTCTAGAGAGAGAAACATATTTTGTAGTTTGAAGTTGAAAACAACTTCCCTCGTTGAAGTTGAAAACAACTTGTAGTTTCATTTTTGGTTGTTTGAAATTGGAATCAACTTGTAGTTTCATTCTTGACTCGTTTGAGCTTGAAATCAACTTGTAGCTTTATTATTGACTAGATTGAAGTTGGAAACAACTTGTAGCTTCATTCCAGACTCGTTTGAAACTGAAAATTACTTGTAGCTTCATTTTTCGGTTGTTTTAAATTGGAATTAACTTGTAGTTTCATTTTTGACTCGATTGAGCTTGAAAACAACTTGTAGCTTTATGATTGACTAGATTGAAGTTGGAAACAACTTGTAGCTTCATTCCAGACTCGTTTGAAACTAAAAATTACTTGTAGCTTCATTTTCGGTTGTTTGAAATTGGAATCAACTTGTAGTTTCATTCTTGACTCGTTTGAGCCCGAAAACAACTTTTAGCTTCATTATTGACTAGATTGAAGTTGGAAACAAGTTGTAGTCTAATTCCAAACACGTTTGAAATTGAAAACAACATGTAGTTTCATTTTTGGTTGTTTGAAATGGGAATCAACTTGTACTTTCATTCTTGACTCGTTTGAGCTTGAAATCAACTTGTAGCTTTATTATTGACTAGATTGAAGTTGGAAACAACTTGTAGATTCATTCCAGAATCGTTTGAAGTTGAAAACAACTTGTAGCTTCATTTTTGGTTGTTTGAAATTGGAATCAACTTGTAGTTTCATTCTTGACTCGTTTGAGCTTGAAATCAACTTGTAGCTTTATTATTTACTAGATTGAAGTTGGAAACAACTTGTAGCTTCATTCCAGACTCGTTTGAAGTTAAAAACAACTTGTAGTTTCATTTTTGGTTGTTTGAAATTGGAATCAACTTGTAGTTTCATTCTTGACTCGTTTGAGCTTGAAATCAACTTGTAGCTTTATTATTGACTAGATTGAAGATGGAAACAACTTGTAGCTTCATTCCAGACTCGTTTGAAACTGAAAATTACTTGTAGCTTCATTTTCGGTTGTTTTAAATTGGAATTAACTTGTAGTTTCATTTTTGACTCGATTGAGCTTGAAAACAACTTGTAGCTTTATGATTGACTAGATTGAAGTTGGAAACAACTTGTAGCTTCATTCCAGACTCGTTTGAAACTGAAAATTACTTGTAGCTTCATTTTCGATTGTTTTAAATTGGAATTAAATTGTAGTTTCATTTTTGACTCGATTGAGCTTGAAAACAACTTGTAGCTTTATGATTGACTAGATTGAAGTTGGAAACAACTTGTAGCTTCATTCCAGACTCGTTTGAAACTGAAAATTACTTGTAGCTTCATTTTCGGTTGTTTGAAATTGGAATCAACTTGTAGTTTCATTCTTGACTCGTTTGAGCTTGAAATCAACTTGTAGCTTTATTATTGACTAGATTGAAGTTGGAAACTACTTGTAGCTTCATTCTAGACTCGTTGAAGTTGAAAACAACTTGTAGTTTCATTTTTGGTTGTTTGAAATTGGAATCAACTTGTAGTTTCATTCTTGACTCGTTTGAGCTTGAAATCAACTTGTAGCTTTATTATTGACTAGATTGAAGATGGAAACAACTTGTAGCTTCATTTCAGACTCGTTTGAAACTGAAAATTACTTGTAGCTTCATTTTCGGTTGTTTTAAATTGGAATCAACTTGTAGTTTCATTCTTGACTCGTTTGAGCTTGAAATCAACTTGTAGCTTTATTATTGACTAGATTGAAGATGGAAACAACTTGTAGCTTCATTCCAGACTCGTTTGAAATTGAAAATTACTTGTAGCTTCATTTTCGGTTGTTTTAAATTGGAATTAACTTGTAGTTTCATTTTTGACTCGTTTGAGCTTGAAATCAACTTGTAGCTTTATAATTGACTAGATTGAAGTTGGAAACAACTTGTAGCTTCATTCCAGACTCGTTTGAAACTGAAAATTACTTGTAGCTTCATTTTCGATTGTTTTAAATTGGAATTAAATTGTAGTTTCATTTTTGACTCGATTGAGCTTGAAAACAACTTGTAGCTTTATGATTGACTAGATTGAAGTTGGAAACAACTTGTAGCTTCATTCCAGACTCGTTTGAAACTGAAAATTACTTGTAACTTCATTTTCGGTTGTTTTAAATTGGAATCAACTTGTAGTTTCATTCTTGACTCGTTTGAGCTTGAAATCAACTTGTAGCTTTATTATTGACTAGATTGAAGATGGAAACAACTTGTAGCTTCATTCCAGACTCGTTTGAAACTGAAAATTACTTGTAGCTTCATTTTTGGTTGTTTTAAATTGGAATTAACTTGTAGTTTCATTTTTGACTCGTTTGAGCTTGAAATCAACTTGTAGCTTTATAATTGACTAGATTGAAGTTGGAAACAACTTGTAGCTTCATTCCAGACTCGTTTGAAACTGAAAATTACTTGTAGCTTCATTTTCGATTGTTTTAAATTGGAATTAAATTGTAGTTTCATTTTTGACTCGATTGAGCTTGAAAACAACTTGTAGCTTTATGATTGCCTAGATTGAAGTTTTTTTTTTTCCTAGTTAACTAGATTGAAGTTGGAAACAACTTGTAGCTTCATTCCAGACTCGTTTGAAACTGAAAATTACTTGTAACTTCATTTTCGGTTGTTTGAAATTGGAATCAACTTGTAGTTTCATTCTTGACTCGTTTGAGCTTGAAATCAACTTGTAGCTTTATTATTGACTAGATTTGTGGCGCCCCCGGCCCGGGATGACCTCAGAAACCCGACCCGGGGATGCCAAACAAACTAACCAACTCAATATATGCTTACACAACCTTAACAACACTTCATAATATAAAGTTCTTACAACGTCTTCAAGTTTGTAACTAAAGATTACATCATAAGCTCCTAACTTAAACACAAACACAAGCATATTATATTAACATCTTCCTCTACAAGCCTCTTGTTGCCACTAAAACCTTAGTTCATCACATTCTTATCCTTTCCAGAACATCCTTCTCCAAAATTCTTTCCTGAGAAAGTTAGTGACATAAAAGAGTGAGCTATAAAGCTCAGTGAGCATATATTGTACGATTCAACTGAGGTTTATCCAAGAACTAAAACAATCTTTTGATAAAATAATCATCAAGAATTTATCAATATCATCAAAGGTTCATCACAGCAAAATAGTTCTCACAAGATTAAAACCGAGTATTCAAGCATGATTAGTTCATCAATTCATCAAGTTGGGATCCCGGCCAGCTAAACAATCGGTTTAGCTCTACTTCCAATAAGGAAGCATCATCATCAGTTCATCAAGTATCAATGCAAGAATACTCGTTTTTCATCAGTAAAACATCATTTAAATATTAAACATCAACAGCGAATAAGTACAGTATATACTTACCTTAAATCGCTTCTAAATTTAAATTCTTTCTCGATCTCGAACCTCGGTACTATTAACCCTTCCTAACAATATAAATCACAATTTGCAATTAACAATTTTTTTATTTTATTAAATCTCAAAACCAAAATTTCTACTAATAAAAAGCCTTACTAACTAATTACAATTAAATAAAATAATAATAATAGTAAACAAATAATAAATATAAATAAATAAGAATAAAATACGAGGACTTACAAATTAAAAGCCTTCAGTTTCCTAATTAGGAAAGCCAACTAGCTTGGTGTATTTATACAAGGAAAGTGGGAGAATTTCTCAAGCTTTCTCGATGTGGTACCAAGTCCAATAGAAAGAAAATGAAATATTGAAAATAAAATTCTTTACATAAAGATGACACTAGAGCTAGTACCAACTAGGCAGTATGTAAATAGCTTAAGTTGTTGGTAAAGGCCATGCTCCTTTCCTATATATATCTATCAAGTTTCATTTTTCTTATCAATGTGGTAGCAAAGTAAAGCACAAAAAGAAAAGAAATTCTAACAAAGCACTCATGGGTGTTACAAGGGAAGCTGGGCCTACAACCAATTAATTATTGTTGCTCATAACCTTGGCTCCTTCTATATGTTTACAATATTCTTCATTTATTTAGTCAATGTGGTTTGTGTATTTTTCCTCTCATTGTAATACACTACTCATCCCACATCGAAAAGGTATTGAAACCTTCTTGCTTTCAACATCTATATATATCCCCCAAATAGCTCACCTTTCTACTTAAAAGGTTTTGAAACCTTTGTATCTTAGAAAGCTTGCAACCTTTCTCCTGGCTTAAACATAGCCAAATAATATAAGTTCAAACTTTTTATTTAGAGAAAAATTGATATGTTTTCTCATAATTAGATAAATAACAAGATGAAGGATGAGTTCTAAAGTTTATGGACTTCACTAAGTCCCACATCGAGGGAGTATAAGAAAGATATAAGCTCTTCCTCTATATAAGAAGGCTACTAGCCAATACTAGTATTTTATATCCAACTAAGTAAGTGATCTTGCTTAGTTTTGGGACGATTATTCGTCCCACATCGAGAAGATACACTAAAGTTATCACTTCTTTCTCTATATAACAATGGTATGAAGCCTACACTAGCATCTTATAACAAACTAAGCTAAACATGTCGCTTAGTTTTTGGGACAACTCTAGTTGTCCCACATCGAGAAGATTTTGAATAGGTCTTCTTCCCAACTCCATATAATGTCAATAGATCTATTTGCTCAAAGTAACAAAAGAGAACTCACCCATTCTCATAATGAGAAGTTGAGCATAGAACTTATAAAGTTCCATATAAATTAGACAAACACAAATATTCTTTCATGACTTTACATATAAGTCAAACAGGGCATGAAAGTCCATAAGTTTACTCTTACAAGAATAGAAGTAGAGATAAAAATAATCATCCAAGTCTTATTTATTTGTAAAACACTTGTCCCACATCGAGAAGATGTGAGTACAAGTCTCATGTCTCAACTATATATTGAGATTGAGCATGAACCTACTAACTTAAAAGTTGGGCTTGGTAACTTAACTAAGCCTAACATTTGCCCCAAATAATGATTGGGTTGATATCTTCCAAAATCTTATTTTCGGATTGAACACAACTTTTAAGAAGGAAGAATATATAATAATATTCTTCAAAATACATATAATATAATTTATGTATTTTTAAATAATATAAAGTCGGAATATTACATCCTTCCCCCCTTAAAAGAATTTCGTCCTCGAAATTTAAATCATACCTGACTTATCGAATAAATTGGGATATTTTGTCCTCATCATTTCCTCGGGTTCCCAAGTTGCCTCCTCCACATTATGATTTCTCCAAATAACTTTCACTAAAGGTATGATCTTAGTTCTCAACTTCTGCTCGCGACGATCTGCTATTTCAACTGGGTGTTCTTCGTACTGCATATTTTCCTGAATTTCTATTGGTTCATAATCTATAATATGCGATGGATCTGAGACATACTTTCGCAGATATGACACGTGAAATACGTTATGAATATGTCCTAGACTTGGTGGGAGTGCTAGCTCGTATGCTACTTCTCCAATTCTTCTAAGAACCTCAAATGGCCCAATATAACGAGGACTTAATTTTCCTTTCTTCCCGAATCTCATAACACCCTTCCATGGAGAAATTTTAAGAAATACAAAATCTCCCTCCTTAAACACAACATCTCGGCGGTCCTTGTCTGCATAACTTTTTTGCCTACTCTGAGCCGTTAAAATCCTTTGTTGTATCAACTTCACCTTCTCCGTAGTTACCCGAATTAACTCTGGCCCCAACAATCTTCTTTCTCCAACTTCATCCCAACATAATGGTGTTCTACATCGACGTCCATAAAGAGCTTCATATGGAGCCATCCCAATTGTCGCTTGATAACTATTATTATATGCAAATTCTGCTAAAGGTAAATGTTCTTCCCAACTTCCTTTAAAATCCAACACACAAGCTCTTAACATGTCTTCTAAAATTTGAATTGTACGTTCCGATTGACCATCCGTCTGAGGGTGAAATGCCGTGCTCATACTTAGTTTTGTACCCATCTCTTCTTGAAAACTATTCCAAAATCTCGAAGTAAATCTGGGATCTCTGTCAGACACAATCGACACAGGTACTCCATGCAACCTAACTATTTCTCGTATATACAACTTTGCTAACTTCTCTAGAGGTGATGATTCTGATATAGCCAGAAAGTGGGCACTCTTTGTTAGTCTATCCACAATAACCCAGATGACATCATTTCCTCTTTGTGTCCTTGGCAATCCTAATACAAAATCCATGGTGATGTGTTCCCATTTCCATTCAGGGACAGGTAGCGATTGTAATAATCCTCCTGGCCTTTGATGCTCCGCTTTTACTTGTTGACAAACTAAACACCTTGTCACCCATTCCGCAATTTCTCTCTTCATCTTAGGCCACCAAAAATGTTGCTTTAAGTCCTTATACATCTTCGTAGATCCAGGATGTACCGAAAAAGATGATGAATGTGCGTCAGACAATATTTCCTTCTTAATCTCTATATCAGATGGTACACATATTCGATCGCGAAACCTCACGATGTCGTCGTTTCCTTTCCTAAAATCTTTCTTTCCCGATTCTGAATTAGAATTATTCAAAATTTCTTTTAATCGTTCATCTTGAATCTGACTTGCCTTTATCTTTTCTAATAACATCGGTTTGACCTTAATTTGACACAATAAGCTCTCATCCTTCTTTTGCATACCAAATTCCATTCTAAATCTTTCTTCTTTAAGATCTAATGATTCTACTATAACACTCGCACAATTTCCGACTTCCTTCCTACTTAACGCATCAGCTACAACATTCGCCTTACCAGGGTGATATAAAATTTCACAATCATAATCCTTTAACAACTCCAGCCATCTTCTCTGCCTCATATTTAAATCTTTCTGTGAAAAGAGGTACTTTAAACTTTGATGATCTGTAAAAATTTTACACTTTCCTCCATACAAGTAATGCCTCCAGATTTTAAGCGCGAAAACTACTGCAGCCAGTTCTAAATCGTGGGTGGGGTAATTCTTCTCATGATTTCTTAATTGTCGAGATGCATAAGCAATTACCTTATCACGTTGCATTAACACACATCCTAATCCTTTCCTTGACGCATCACTATAAATAACAAAATCTTCAGTTCCATCTGGTAATCCAAGTACTGGAGCAGACGTTAGTCTTTTCTTTAATTCAATAAAACTTTTCTCACATTCCTCCGACCAAACAAACTTAACGTCTTTCCTTGTGAGATTTGTTAATGGTCCAGCTATCTTAGAGAAATTTTGAACAAACTTCCTATAATATCCGGCCAAACCTAAGAAACTTCGAATCTCTGTCACCGTCCTTGGTCTTTCCCAATTCATGATCACCTCAATCTTCGAAGGATCAACTGAAATTCCTTCTTCTGAAACTACATGTCCAAGAAAACTTACTCTCCTTAACCAAAACTCACATTTTGAAAACTTCGCATACAACTGCTCTTTCCTCAAAGTTTCTAAGACAATCCTTAAATGTTCCTCATGTTCCTTCTCAGTCCTTGAGTAAATCAGAATATCATCGATAAACACAATTACAAACTTATCCAGATAATTCCTAAATACTCGATTCATCAAATCCATGAATACCGCAGGTGCATTTGTTACCCCAAACGGCATCACTACAAACTCATAATGACCATATCGAGTCCTAAACGCCGTCAATGGAATGCTTTCTTTCTTTACTCTCAACTGATGATAGCCTGAGCGCAAATCTATCTTTGAAAAGTAAGTGGCTCCTTGTAATTGATCAAAAAGATCATCTATTCGTGGAAGTGGGTATTTATTCTTTACAGTCAACTTATTCAGTTCTCTATAATCAATACATAATCGTAGAGAACCATCCTTCTTTTTCACAAATAACACCGGTGCTCCCCAAGAAGAAACACTTGGTCTAATATACTTTTTATCCAACAACTCTTGTAATTGTACCTTGAGTTCCGCTAACTCGGTTGGTGCCATCCTATACGGTGTTTTCGATACTGGTTGTGCCTCCGGAATCAATTCAATACCAAACTCAACCTCTCTTTCGGGTGGCAATCCTGGCAAATCCTCGGGAAAAACATCTAAAAACTCTCTAACCACATGGGTATTCTCTACTTTATTTTTAACTTCCTCTTCACCAATCACATAAGCTAGAAACCCTTCACATCCTTTTTTTAACATCTTATAAGCTTTCAGAACTGATATCATGACACTAGGTTTTTCTAACCTGTCTCCTTTAAAATAAACTTTCTTTTTATCTGGGCCCCTTAAACATATTCGTTTTTTACTACAATCCAAATTGGCCTTATACTTTGTCAACCAATCCATTCCCAAAATTACTCCAAAATCCTTCAATTCTAAAGGTAACAAGTCTACTAGAAAAGTATGTCCGCTAACTATAAGGGTGCAATCTTTATAAACTTTGTTCACAAACAAATTCCTACCGTTAGGGAGTTTTACTAGTAATGCATTATCTAAACTTTGCGCAGGAGTATTCAACTTATCCACATACTTCAAATCCACAAAAGAATGAGTTGATCCAGAATCAAATAGAACATGAACATCTTGAGAACAAAGTTGGAGCGTACCTGACACCACATCATTCGATATTTCAGCATCCTGAGTCGTCATTGCGTAGGTTCTTGCCACTGCCCTAGGTGTTGATTGCTGAAAAGGTCTTGATGTGGTAGTTCTATTTTCTTTAGTTTCAACTTCTTGCTTGACTCTTTTCTGTGGGCAGTCCCTTGATACATGTCCCGGTTTTCCGCAACTATAGCAAGAAATCACTTTCGGCCTTGGGCATTGAGTCGCTATATGCCCCCTTTCTCCACAATTATAACACAACCCATCAGCTCGGTAACAAATGTCACCACCATGCTTTAGTCCACACTTCTTACACTCCGGTATGGTGGTCTTCCTATCATTTCCCGGGAAACTATCTTTCTTTGTCTTCTGAAACTTCTTATCATCCTTCTTATATCCTGAATTATCACGCAGTTCTGTTTCTCTTCCTCTTTTCTTATTGTTGAAGAATTGGGTGCGAGCTTCATACTCCCTTTCGGCAATCCTAGCTTTTCCCACCAACTTATCAAATTGCTCTAGTTCCAACAAAGAGACCCTTTCTCTAATTTGAGGTTTCAGTCCCTCCTGAAATCTCTGACATTTCCTAGCTTCAGTATTAACCTGATGAGGGGCAAACCTAGAAAGCTCCAAAAACTTCGACAAATATTCTGACACAGACATTCCTTCTTGCTTCAATCCTAAAAACTTCATCTCCATCTCATTTTTCATACACGCAGGAAAATATTTATCAAAGAACAACTCCTTAAACCTCATCCAAGTCATTGTTGAACAATCTTCCGTCTGTTTAACAGTGTCCCACCAAAATACTGCTTCCCCCCTTAAAGAGTGTGTTGCGAATTTCACCTTTTGTTCATCCAAGCATTCAGAAATTTCTATCACTTTCTCCATTTCCTTAATCCACGTATTCGCAACATGTGGATCCAAATCTCCTTTAAATATCGGGGGATCAGCATCCTTAAAGGTCTTGTAAGTACACCTTCGTTTATTCTCACCTTCTCGCTCCGGATTATTTATACGATCTTGTTCTTCCACACGATCAGTGTTTATTGTATTCGTATTTTCTTGATCTCCCCTAATAGTCTTCAACATATTCCTCATTTCCTCCAAAACCAACATCATTTCAGGACTAATTTGAACGCTAGGCCCAGCTCCACTACTATTTTCTTCATTCATCGTTACCTAAAAATCATATAATATATATTAGAACTCTGATCTAATCCACAATTCATACTAGCACGATAGTAAGTACTAAACATATAGTTTATTCCACACATTCACAACTAAGGTCCACATATCCCTTAGACATATTCTCCTAACTTAAAAACACACTAGTCTAGAATCTTAATTCTACTTTCGCCGATACTCGAACCTATAGCTCTGATACCACCTGTGGCGCCCCCGGCCCGGGATGACCTCAGAAACCCGACCCGGGGATGCCAAACAAACTAACCAACTCAATATATGCTTACACAACCTTAACAACACTTCATAATATAAAGTTCTTACAACGTCTTCAAGTTTGTAACTAAAGATTACATCATAAGCTCCTAACTTAAACACAAACACAAGCATATTATATTAACATCTTCCTCTACAAGCCTCTTGTTGCCACTAAAACCTTAGTTCATCACATTCTTATCCTTTCCAGAACATCCTTCTCCAAAATTCTTTCCTGAGAAAGTTAGTGACATAAAAGAGTGAGCTATAAAGCTCAGTGAGCATATATTGTACGATTCAACTGAGGTTTATCCAAGAACTAAAACAATCTTTTGATAAAATAATCATCAAGAATTTATCAATATCATCAAAGGTTCATCACAGCAAAATAGTTCTCACAAGATTAAAACCGAGTATTCAAGCATGATTAGTTCATCAATTCATCAAGTTGGGATCCCGGCCAGCTAAACAATCGGTTTAGCTCTACTTCCAATAAGGAAGCATCATCATCAGTTCATCAAGTATCAATGCAAGAATACTCGTTTTTCATCAGTAAAACATCATTTAAATATTAAACATCAACAGCGAATAAGTACAGTATATACTTACCTTAAATCGCTTCTAAATTTAAATTCTTTCTCGATCTCGAACCTCGGTACTATTAACCCTTCCTAACAATATAAATCACAATTTGCAATTAACAATTTTTTTATTTTATTAAATCTCAAAACCAAAATTTCTACTAATAAAAAGCCTTACTAACTAATTACAATTAAATAAAATAATAATAATAGTAAACAAATAATAAATATAAATAAATAAGAATAAAATACGAGGACTTACAAATTAAAAGCCTTCAGTTTCCTAATTAGGAAAGCCAACTAGCTTGGTGTATTTATACAAGGAAAGTGGGAGAATTTCTCAAGCTTTCTCGATGTGGTACCAAGTCCAATAGAAAGAAAATGAAATATTGAAAATAAAATTCTTTACATAAAGATGACACTAGAGCTAGTACCAACTAGGCAGTATGTAAATAGCTTAAGTTGTTGGTAAAGGCCATGCTCCTTTCCTATATATATCTATCAAGTTTCATTTTTCTTATCAATGTGGTAGCAAAGTAAAGCACAAAAAGAAAAGAAATTCTAACAAAGCACTCATGGGTGTTACAAGGGAAGCTGGGCCTACAACCAATTAATTATTGTTGCTCATAACCTTGGCTCCTTCTATATGTTTACAATATTCTTCATTTATTTAGTCAATGTGGTTTGTGTATTTTTCCTCTCATTGTAATACACTACTCATCCCACATCGAAAAGGTATTGAAACCTTCTTGCTTTCAACATCTATATATATCCCCCAAATAGCTCACCTTTCTACTTAAAAGGTTTTGAAACCTTTGTATCTTAGAAAGCTTGCAACCTTTCTCCTGGCTTAAACATAGCCAAATAATATAAGTTCAAACTTTTTATTTAGAGAAAAATTGATATGTTTTCTCATAATTAGATAAATAACAAGATGAAGGATGAGTTCTAAAGTTTATGGACTTCACTAAGTCCCACATCGAGGGAGTATAAGAAAGATATAAGCTCTTCCTCTATATAAGAAGGCTACTAGCCAATACTAGTATTTTATATCCAACTAAGTAAGTGATCTTGCTTAGTTTTGGGACGATTATTCGTCCCACATCGAGAAGATACACTAAAGTTATCACTTCTTTCTCTATATAACAATGGTATGAAGCCTACACTAGCATCTTATAACAAACTAAGCTAAACATGTCGCTTAGTTTTTGGGACAACTCTAGTTGTCCCACATCGAGAAGATTTTGAATAGGTCTTCTTCCCAACTCCATATAATGTCAATAGATCTATTTGCTCAAAGTAACAAAAGAGAACTCACCCATTCTCATAATGAGAAGTTGAGCATAGAACTTATAAAGTTCCATATAAATTAGACAAACACAAATATTCTTTCATGACTTTACATATAAGTCAAACAGGGCATGAAAGTCCATAAGTTTACTCTTACAAGAATAGAAGTAGAGATAAAAATAATCATCCAAGTCTTATTTATTTGTAAAACACTTGTCCCACATCGAGAAGATGTGAGTACAAGTCTCATGTCTCAACTATATATTGAGATTGAGCATGAACCTACTAACTTAAAAGTTGGGCTTGGTAACTTAACTAAGCCTAACATTTGCCCCAAATAATGATTGGGTTGATATCTTCCAAAATCTTATTTTCGGATTGAACACAACTTTTAAGAAGGAAGAATATATAATAATATTCTTCAAAATACATATAATATAATTTATGTATTTTTAAATAATATAAAGTCGGAATATTACAAGATTGAAGTTGGAAACTACTTGTAGCTTCATTCTAGACTCGTTGAAGTTGAAAACAACTTGTAGTTTCATTTTTGGTTGTTTGAAATTGGAATCAACTTGTAGTTTCATTCTTGACTCGTTTGAGCTTGAAATCAACTTGTAGCTTTATTATTGACTAGATTGAAGTTGGAAACAACTTGTAGCTTCATTCCAGACTCGTTTGAAACTGAAAATTACTTGTAGCTTCATTTTCGGTTGTTTTAAATTAGAATTAACTTGTAGTTTCATTTTTGACTCGATTGAGCTTGAAAACAACTTGTAGCTTTATGATTGACTAGATTGAAGTTGGAAACAACTTGTAGCTTCATTCCAGACTCGTTTGAAACTAAAAATTAGTTGTAGCTTCATTTTCGGTTGTTTGAAATTGGAATCAACTTGTAGTTTCATTCTTGACTCGTTTGAGCCCGAAAACAACTTTTAGCTTCATTATTGACTAGATTGAAGTTGGAAACAAGTTGTAGTCTAATTCCAAACACGTTTGAAATTGAAAACAACATGTAGTTTCATTTTTGGTTGTTTGAAATGGGAATCAACTTGTACTTTCATTCTTGACTCGTTTGAGCTTGAAATCAACTTGTAGCTTTATTATTGACTAGATTGAAGTTGGAAACAACTTGTAGATTCATTCCAGAATCGTTTGAAGTTGAAAACAACTTGTAGCTTCATTTTTGGTTGTTTGAAATTGGAATCAACTTGTAGTTTCATTCTTGACTCGTTTGAGCTTGAAATCAACTTGTAGCTTTATTATTTACTAGATTGAAGTTGGAAACAACTTGTAGCTTCATTCCAGACTCGTTTGAAGTTAAAAACAACTTGTAGTTTCATTTTTGGTTGTTTGAAATTGGAATCAACTTGTAGTTTCATTCTTGACTCGTTTGAGCTTGAAATCAACTTGTAGCTTTATTATTGACTAGATTGAAGATGGAAACAACTTGTAGCTTCATTCCAGACTCGTTTGAAACTGAAAATTACTTGTAGCTTCATTTTCGGTTGTTTTAAATTGGAATTAACTTGTAGTTTCATTTTTGACTCGATTGAGCTTGAAAACAACTTGTAGCTTTATGATTGACTAGATTGAAGTTGGAAACAACTTGTAGCTTCATTCCAGACTCGTTTGAAACTGAAAATTACTTGTAGCTTCATTTTCGATTGTTTTAAATTGGAATTAAATTGTAGTTTCATTTTTGACTCGATTGAGCTTGAAAACAACTTGTAGCTTTATGATTGACTAGATTGAAGTTGGAAACAACTTGTAGCTTCATTCCAGACTCGTTTGAAACTGAAAATTACTTGTAGCTTCATTTTCGGTTGTTTGAAATTGGAATCAACTTGTAGTTTCATTCTTGACTCGTTTGAGCTTGAAATCAACTTGTAGCTTTATTATTGACTAGATTGAAGTTGGAAACTACTTGTAGCTTCATTCTAGACTCGTTGAAGTTGAAAACAACTTTAAGTTTCATTTTTGGTTGTTTGAAATTGGAATCAACTTGTAGTTTCATTCTTGACTCGTTTGAGCTTGAAATCAACTTGTAGCTTTATTATTGACTAGATTGAAGATGGAAACAACTTGTAGCTTCATTCCAGACTCGTTTGAAACTGAAAATTACTTGTAGCTTCATTTTCGGTTGTTTTAAATTGGAATCAACTTGTAGTTTCATTCTTGACTCGTTTGAGCTTGAAATCAACTTGTAGCTTTATTATTGACTAGATTGAAGATGGAAACAACTTGTAGCTTCATTCCAGACTCGTTTGAAACTGAAAATTACTTGTAGCTTCATTTTCGGTTGTTTTAAATTGGAATTAACTTGTAGTTTCATTTTTGACTCGTTTGAGCTTGAAATCAACTTGTAGCTTTATAATTGACTAGATTGAAGTTGGAAACAACTTGTAGCTTCATTCCAGACTCGTTTGAAACTGCAAATTACTTGTAGCTTCATTTTCGATTGTTTTAAATTGGAATTAAATTGTAGTTTCATTTTTGACTCGATTGAGCTTGAAAACAACTTGTAGCTTTATGATTGACTAGATTGAAGTTGGAAACAACTTGTAGCTTCATTCCAGACTCGTTTGAAACTGAAAATTACTTGTAGCTTCATTTTCGGTTGTTTGAAATTGGAATCAACTTGTAGTTTCATTCTTGACTCGTTTGAGCTTGAAATCAACTTGTAGCTTTATTATTGACTAGATTGAAGTTGGAAACTACTTGTAGCTTCATTCTAGACTCGTTGAAGTTGAAAACAACTTGTAGTTTCATTTTTGGTTGTTTGAAATTGGAATCAACTTGTAGTTTCATTCTTGACTCGTTTGAGCTTGAAATCAACTTGTAGCTTTATTATTGACTAGATTGAAGTTGGAAACAACTTGTAGCTTCATTCCAGACTCGTTTGAAACTGAAAATTACTTGTAGCTTCATTTTCGGTTGTTTTAAATTGGAATTAACTTGTAGTTTCATTTTTGACTCGATTGAGCTTGAAAACAACTTGTAGCTTTATGATTGACTAGATTGAAGTTGGAAACAACTTGTAGCTTCATTCCAGACTCGTTTGAAACTAAAAATTACTTGTAGCTTCATTTTCGGTTGTTTGAAATTGGAATCAACTTGTAGTTTCATTCTTGACTCGTTTGGGCCCGAAAACAACTTTTAGCTTCATTATTGACTAGATTGAAGTTGGAAACAAGTTGTAGTCTAATTCCAAACACGTTTGAAATTGAAAACAACATGTAGTTTCATTTTTGGTTGTTTGAAATGGGAATCAACTTGTACTTTCATTCTTGACTCGTTTGAGCTTGAAATCAACTTGTAGCTTTATTATTGACTAGATTGAAGTTGGAAACAACTTGTAGATTCATTCCAGAATCGTTTGAAGTTGAAAACAACTTGTAGCTTCATTTTTGGTTGTTTGAAATTGGAATCAACTTGTAGTTTCATTCTTGACTCGTTTGAGCTTGAAATCAACTTGTAGCTTTATTATTTACTAGATTGAAGTTGGAAACAACTTGTAGCTTCATTCCAGACTCGTTTGAAGTTAAAAACAACTTGTAGTTTCATTTTTGGTTGTTTGAAATTGGAATCAACTTGTAGTTTCATTCTTGACTCGTTTGAGCTTGAAATCAACTTGTAGCTTTATTATTGACTAGATTGAAGATGGAAACAACTTGTAGCTTCATTCCAGACTCGTTTGAAACTGAAAATTACTTGTAGCTTCATTTTCGGTTGTTTTAAATTGGAATTAACTTGTAGTTTCATTTTTGACTCGATTGAGCTTGAAAACAACTTGTAGCTTTATGATTGACTAGATTGAAGTTGGAAACAACTTGTAGCTTCATTCCAGACTCGTTTGAAACTGAAAATTACTTGTAGCTTCATTTTCGGTTGTTTGAAATTGGAATCAACTTGTAGTTTTATTCTTGACCCGTTTGAGCTTGAAATCAACTTGTAGTTTTATTATTGACTAGATTGAAGTTGGAAACAATTTGTAGCTTCATTCCAGACTCGTTTGAAACTAAAAATTACTTTTAGCTTCATTTTCGGTTGTTTGAAATTGAAATCAACTTGTAGTTTCATTCTTGACTCGTTTGTGCATGGAAACAATTTTTAGCTTCATTATTGTCTAGATTGAAGTTGTAAACAACTTGTAACTTCATTTTTGGTTGTTTGAAATATGAATCAACTTGTACTATCATACTTGACTCGTTGAGCCCGAAAACATCTTGTAGCTTCATTATTGACCAGATTGAAGTTGGAAACAAGTTGTAGTTTAATTCCAAACTCGTTTGAAATTGAAAACAACTTGTAGATTCATTTTTGGTTGTTTGAAATTAGAATCAAATTGTAGTATTATTTTTGAATCGTTTGAGCTTGTAAACCACTTGGAGCTTCATTATTGACTAGATTGAAGTTGGAAACAACTTGCAGCTTAATTCCAGACTCATTTGAAGTTGAAAACAACTTGTAGTTTCATTTTTGGTTGTTTGAAATTGGAATCAACTTGTAGTTTCATTCTTGACTCGTTTGAGCTTGAAAACAACTTGTAGCTTTATTATTGACTAGATTGAAGTTGGAAACAACTTGTAGCTTCATTCCAAACTCGTTTGAAACTGAAAATTACTTGTAGCTTCATTTTCGGTTGTTTTAAATTGGAATTAACTTGTAGTTTCATTTTTGACTCGATTGAGCTTGAAAACAAATTGTAGCTTTATGATGGACTAGATTGAAGTTGGAAACAACTTGTAGCTTCATTCCAGACTCGTTAGAAACTGAAAATTACTTGTGGCTTCATTTTCGGTTGTTTGAAATTGGAATCAACTTGTAGTTTCATTCTTGACTCGTTTGAGCCCGAAAACAACTTTTAGCTTCATTATTGACTAGATTGAAGTTGGAAACAAGTTGTAGTCTAATTCCAAACACGTTTGAAATTGATAACAACATGTAGTTTCATTTTTGGTTGTTTGAAATTGGAATCAACTTGTAGTTTCATTCTTGACTCGTTTGAGCTTGAAATCAACTTGTAGCTTTATTATTGACTAGATTGAAGTTGGAAACAACTTGTAGCTTCATTCCAGACTCGTTTGAAACTGAAAATTACTTCTAGCTTCATTTTCGATTGTTTCAAATTGGAATTAACTTGTAGTTTCATTTTTGACTCGATTGAGCTTGAAAACAACTTGTAGCTTTATGATTGACTAGATTGAAGTTGGAAACAACTTGTAGCTTCATTCCAGACTCGTTTGAAACTGAAAATTACTTGTAGCTTCATTTTCGGTTGTTTGAAATTGGAATCAACTTGTAGTTTTATTCTTGACCCGTTTGAGCTTGAAATCAACTTGTAGCTTTATTATTGACTAGATTGAAGTTGGAAACAACTTGTAGCTTCATTCCAGACTCGTTTGAAACTAAAAATTACTTTTAGCTTCATTTTCGGCTGTTTGAAATTAAAATCAACCTGTAGTTTCATTCTTGACTCGTTTGTGCACGGAAACAATTTTTAGCTTCATTATTGTCTAGATTGAAGTTGGAAACAACTTGTAACTTCATTTTTGGTTGTTTGAAATATGAATCAACTTGTACTATCATACTTGACTCGTTGAGCCCGAAACATCTTGTAGCTTCATTATTGACCAGATTGAAGTTGGAAACAAGTTGTAGTTTAATTCCAAACTCGTTTGAAATTGAAAACAACTTGTAGATTCATTTTTGGTTGTTTGAAATTGGAATCAAATTGTAGTATTATTTTTGAATCGTTTGAGCTTGTAAACCACTTGGAGCTTCATTATTGACTAGATTGAAGTTGGAAACAACTTGCAGCTTAATTCCAGACTCATTTGAAGTTGAAAACAACTTGTAGTTTCATTTTTGGTTGTTTGAAATTGGAATCAACTTGTAGTTTCATTCTTGACTCGTTTGAGCTTGAAAACAACTTGTAGCTTTATTATTGACTAGATTGAAGTTGGAAACAACTTGTAGCTTCATTCCAGACTCGTTTGAAACTGAAAATTACTTGTAGCTTCATTTTCGGTTGTTTTAAATTGGAATTAACTTGTAGTTTCATTTTTGACTCGATTGAGCTTGAAAACAACTCGTAGCTTTATGATGGACTAGATTGAAGTTGGAAACAACTTGTAGCTTCATTCCAGACTCGTTTGAAACTGAAAATTACTTGTGGCTTCATTTTCGGTTGTTTGAAATTGGAATCAACTTGTAGTTTCATTCTTGACTCGTTTGAGCCCGAAAACAACTTTTAGCTTCATTATTGACTAGATTGAAGTTGGAAACAAGTTGTAGTCTAATTCCAAACACGTTTGAAATTGATAACAACATGTAGTTTCATTTTTGGTTGTTTGAAATTGGAATCAACTTGTAGTTTCATTCTTGACTCGTTTGAGCTTGAAATCAACTTGTAGCTTTATTATTGACTAGATTGAAGTTGGAAACAACTTGTAGCTTCATTCCAGACTCGTTTGAAACTGAAAATTACTTGTAGCTTCATTTTCGTTTGTTTTAAATTGGAATTAACTTGTAGTTTCATTTTTGACTCGATTGAGCTTGAAAACAATTTGTAGCTTTATGATTGACTAGATTGAAGTTGGAAACAACTTGTAGCTTCATTCCAGACTCGTTTGAAACTGAAAATTACTTGTAGCTTCATTTTCGGTTGTTTGAAATTGGTATCAACTTGTAGTTTCATTCTTGACTCGTTTGAGCTTGAAATCAACTTGTAGCTTTATTATTGACTAGATTGAAGTTGGAAACAACTTGTAGCTTCATTCCAGACTCGTTTGAAACTGAAAATTACTTGTAGCTTCATTTTCGATTGTTTTAAATTGGAATTAAATTGTAGTTTCATTTTTGACTCGATTGAGCTTGAAAACAAATTGTAGCTTTATGATGGACTAGATTGAAGTTGGAAACAACTTGTAGCTTCATTCCAGACTCGTTAGAAACTGAAAATTACTTGTGGCTTCATTTTCGGTTGTTTGAAATTGGAATCAACTTGTAGTTTCATTCTTGACTCGTTTGAGCCCGAAAACAACTTTTAGCTTCATTATTGACTAGATTGAAGTTTGAAACAAGTTGTAGTCTAATTCCAAACACGTTTGAAATTGATAACAACATGTAGTTTCATTTTTGGTTGTTTGAAATTGGAATCAACTTGTAGTTTCATTCTTGACTCGTTTGAGCTTGAAATCAACTTGTAGCTTTATTATTGACTAGATTGAAGTTGGAAACAACTTGTAGCTTCATTCCAGACTCGTTTGAAACTGAAAATTACTTCTAGCTTCATTTTCGATTGTTTCAAATTGGAATTAACTTGTAGTTTCATTTTTGACTCGATTGAGCTTGAAAACAACTTGTAGCTTTATGATTGACTAGATTGAAGTTGGAAACAACTTGTAGCTTCATTCCGACTCGTTTGAAACTGAAAATTACTTGTAGCTTCATTTTCGGTTGTTTGAAATTGGAATCAACTTGTAGTTTTATTCTTGACCCGTTTGAGCTTGAAATCAACTTGTAGTTTTATTATTGACTAGATTGAAGTTGGAAACAACTTGTAGCTTCATTCCAGACTCGTTTGAAACTAAAAATTACTTTTAGCTTCATTTTCGGTTGTTTGAAATTAAAATCAACCTGTAGTTTCATTCTTGACTCGTTTGTGCACGGAAACAATTTTTAGCTTCATTATTGTCTAGATTGAAGTTGGAAACAACTTGTAACTTCATTTTTGGTTGTTTGAAATATGAATCAACTTGTACTATCATACTTGACTCGTTGAGCCCGAAACATCTTGTAGCTTCATTATTGACCAGATTGAAGTTGGAAACAAGTTGTAGTTTAATTTCAAACTCGTTTGAAATTAAAAACAACTTGTAGATTCATTTTTGGTTGTTTGAAATTGGAATCAAATTGTAGTATTATTTTTGAATCGTTTGAGCTTGTAAACCACTTGGAGCTTCATTATTGACTAGATTGAAGTTGGAAACAACTTGCAGCTTAATTCCAGACTCATTTGAAGTTGAAAACAACTTGTAGTTTCATTTTTGGTTGTTTGAAATTGGAATCAACTTGTAGTTTCATTCTTGACTCGTTTGAGCTTGAAAACAACTTGTAGCTATATTATTGACTAGATTGAAGTTGGAAACAACTTGTAGCTTCATTCCAGACTCGTTTGAAACTGAAAATTACTTGTAGCTTCATTTTCGGTTGTTTTAAATTGGAATTAACTTGTAGTTTCATTTTTGACTCGATTGAGCTTGAAAACAACTCGTAGCTTTATGATGGACTAGATTGAAGTTGGAAACAACTTGTAGCTTCATTCCAGACTCGTTTGAAACTGAAAATTACTTGTAGCTTCATTTTCGGTTGTTTGAAATTGGAATCAACTTGTAGTTTCATTCTTGACTCGTTTGAGCCCGAAAACAACTTTTAGCTTCATTATTGACTAGATTGAAGTTGGAAACAAGTTGTAGTCTAATTCCAAACACGTTTGAAATTGATAACAACATGTAGTTTCATTTTTGGTTGTTTGAAATTGGAATCAACTTGTAGTTTCATTCTTGACTCGTTTGAGCTTGAAATCAACTTGTAGCTTTATTATTGACTAGATTGAAGTTGGAAACAACTTGTAGCTTCATTCCAGACTCGTTTGAAACTGAAAATTACTTGTAGCTTCATTTTCGTTTGTTTTAAATTGGAATTAACTTGTAGTTTCATTTTTGACTCGATTGAGCTTGAAAACAACTTGTAGCTTTATGATTGACTAGATTGAAGTTTGAAACAACTTGTAGCTTCATTCCAGACTCGTTTGAAACTGAAAATTACTTGTAGCTTCATTTGCGGTTGTTTGAAATTGGAATCAACTTGTAGTTTCATTCTTGACTCGTTTGAGCTTGAAATCAACTTGTAGCTTTATTATTGACTAGATTGAAGTTGGAAACAACTTGTAGCTTCATTCCAGACTCGTTTGAAACTGAAAATTACTTGTAGCTTCATTTTCGGTTGTTTGAAATTGGAATCAACTTGTAGTTTCATTCTTGACTCGTTTGAGCCCGAAAACAACTTTTAGCTTCATTATTGACTAGATTGAAGTTGGAAACAAGTTGTAGTCTAATTCCAAACACGTTTGAAATTGATAACAACATGTAGTTTCATTTTTGGTTGTTTGAAATTGGAATCAACTTGTAGTTTCATTCTTGACTCGTTTGAGCTTGAAATCAACTTGTAGCTTTATTATTGACTAGATTGAAGTTGGAAACAACTTGTAGCTTCATTCCAGACTCGTTTGAAACTGAAAATTACTTGTAGCTTCATTTTCGTTTGTTTTAAATTGGAATTAACTTGTAGTTTCATTTTTGACTCGATTGAGCTTGAAAACAACTTGTAGCTTTATGATTGACTAGATTGAAGTTTGAAACAACTTGTAGCTTCATTCCAGACTCGTTTGAAACTGAAAATTACTTGTAGCTTCATTTGCGGTTGTTTGAAATTGGAATCAACTTGTAGTTTCATTCTTGACTCGTTTGAGCTTGAAATCAACTTGTAGCTTTATTATTGACTAGATTGAAGTTGGAAACAACTTGTAGCTTCATTCCAGACTCGTTTGAAACTGAAAATTACTTGTAGCTTCATTTTCGATTGTTTTAAATTGGAATTAAATTGTAGTTTCATTTTTGACTCGATTGAGCTTGAAAACAACTTGTAGCTTTATGATTGACTAGATTGAAGTTGGAAAGAACTTGTAGCTTCATTCCAGACTCGTTTGAAACTGAAAATTACTTGTAGCTTCATTTTCGGTTGTTTGAAATTGGAATCAAATTGTAGTTTCATTCTTGACTCGTTTGAGCTTGAAATCAACTTGTAGCTTTATTATTGACTAGATTGAAGTTGGAAACAACTTGTAGCTTCATTCTAGACTCGTTGAAGTTGAAAACAACTTGTAGTTTCATTTTTGGTTGTTTGAAATTGGAATCAACTTGTAGTTTCATTCTTGACTCGTTTGAGCTTGAAATCAACTTGTAGCTTTATTATTGACTAGATTGAAGTTGGAAACAACTTGTAGCTTCATTCCAGACTCGTTTGAAACTGAAAATTACTTGTAGCTTCATTTTCGGTTGTTTGAAATTGGAATCAAATTGTAGTTTCATTCTTGACTCGTTTGAGCTTGAAATCAACTTGTAGCTTTATTATTGACTAGATTGAAGTTGGAAACAACTTGTAGCTTCATTCTAGACTCGTTGAAGTTGAAAACAACTTGTAGTTTCATTTTTGGTTGTTTGAAATTGGAATCAACTTGTAGTTTCATTCTTGACTCGTTTGAGCTTGAAATCAACTTGTAGCTTTATTATTGACTAGATTGAAGTTGGAAACAACTTGTAGCTTCATTCCAGACTCGTTTGAAGTTGAAAACAACTTGTAGTTTCATTTTTGGTTGTTTGAAATTGGAATCAACTTGTAGTTTCATTCTTGACTCGTTTGAGCTTGAAAACAACTTGTAGCTTTATTATTGACTAGATTGAAGTTGGAAACAACTTGTAGCTTCATTCCAGACTCGTTTGAAGTTGAAAACAACTTGTAGTTTCATTTTTGGTTGTTTGAAATTGGAATCAACTTGTAGTTTCATTCTTGACTCCTTTGAGCTTGAAAACAACTTGTAGCTTTATTATTGACTAGATTGAAGTTGGAAACAACTTGTAGCTTCATTCCAGACTCGTTTGAAACTGAAAATTACTTGTAGCTTCATTTTCGGTTGTTTTAAATTGGAATTAACTTGTAGTTTCATTTTTGACTCGATTGAGCTTGAAAACAACTTGTAGCTTTATGATTGACTAGATTAAGGTTGGAAAAAACTTGTAGCTTCATTCCAGACTCGTTTGAAGTTGAAAACAACTTGTAGCTTCATTTCCGGTTGTTTGAAATTGGAATCAACTTGTAGTTTCAATCTTGACCCGTTTGAGCTTGAAAACAACTTGTAGCTTTATTATTGACTAGATTGAAGTTGAAAACAACTTGTAGCTTCATTCTAGACTCGTTTGAAACTGAAAATTACTTGTAGCTTCATTTTCGGTTGTTTGAAATTGGAATCAACTTGTAGTTTCATTCTTGACTCGTTTGAGCCCGAAAACAACTTTTAGCTTCATTATTGACTAGATTGAAGTTGGAAACAAGTTGTAGTCTAATTCCAAACACGTTTGAAATTGATAACAACATGTAGTTTCATTTTCGGTTGTTTGAAATATGAATCAACTTGTACTTTCATTCTTGACTCGTTGAGCCCGAAAACATCTTGTAGCTTCATTATTGACCAGATTGAAGTTGGAAACAAGTTGTACTTTAATTCCAAACTCGTTTGAAATTGAAAACAACTTGTAGATTCATTTTTGGTTGTTTGAAATTGGAATCAAATTGTAGTATTATTTTTGAATCGTTTGAGCTTGTAAACCACTTGGAGCTTCATTATTGACTAGATTGAAGTTGGAAACAACTTGCAGCTTAATTCCAGACTCATTTGAAGTTGAAAGCAACTTGTAGTTTCATTTTTGGTTGTTTGAAATTGGAATCAACTTGTAGTTTCATTCTTGACTCGTTTGAGCTTGAAAACAACTTGTAGCTTTATTATTGACTAGATTGAAGTTGGAAACAACTTGTAGCTTCATTCCAGACTCGTTTGAAACTGAAAATTACTTGTAGCTTCATTTTCGGTTGTTTTAAATTGGAATTAACTTGTAGTTTCATTTCTGACTCGATTGAGCTTGAAAACAACTTGTAGCTTTATGATTGACTAGATTGAAGTTGGAAACAACTTGTAGCTTCATTCCAGACTCGTTTGAAACTGAAAATTACTTGTAGCTTCATTTTCGGTTGTTTGAAATTGGAATCAACTTGTAGTTTCATTCTTGACTCGTTTGTGCACGGAAACAATTTTTAGCTTCATTATTGACTAAATTGAACAACTTGTAGCTTCATTTTTGGTTGTTTGAAGTTCGAATCAACTTGTACTTTCATTCTTGACTCGTTTGAGCACGAAAACAACTTTTAGCTTCATTATTGACTAGATTGAACAACTTGTAGCTTCATTTTTGGTTTTTTGAAATTCGAATCAACTTGTACTTTCATTCTTGACTCGTTTGAGCCCGAAAACAACTTTTAGCTTCATTATTGACTAGATTAAAGTTGGAAACAAGTTGTAGTTTAATTCCAAACACGTTTGAAATTGAAAACAACATGTAGCATCATTTTTGGTTGTTTGAAATTGGAATCAAATTGTAGTATTATTTTTGATTCGTTTGAGCATGTAAACCACTTGGAGCTTCATTATTGACTAGATTGAAGTTGGAAACAACTTGCAGCTTAATTCCAGACTCATTTGAAATTGAAAACAACTTGTAGTTTCATTTTTGGTTGTTTGAAATTGGAATCAACTTGTAGTTTTATTCTTGACTCGTTTGAGCTTGAAATCAACTTTTAGCTTTATTATTGACTAGATTGAAGTTGGAAACAACTTGTAGCTTCATTCCAGACTCGTTTGAAACTAAAAATTACCTTTAGCTTCATTTTCGGTTGTTTGAAATTGAAATCAACTTGTAGTTTCATTCTTGACTCGTTTGAGCTTGAAATCAACTTGTAGCTTTATTATTGACTAGATTGAAGATGTAAACAACTTGTAGCTTCATTCCAGACTCGTTTGAAACTGAAAATTACTTGTAGCTTCATTTTCGGTTGTTTTAAATTGGAATTAACTTGTAGTTTCATTTTTGACTCGATTGAGCTTGAAAACAACTTGTAGCTTTATGATTGACTAGATTGAAGTTGGAAACAACTTGTAACTTCATTCCAGACTCGTTTGAAACTGAAAATTACTTGTAGCTTCATTTTCGGTTGTTTGAAATTGGAATCAACTTGTAGTTTTATTCTTGACTCGTTTGAGCTTGAAATCAACTTGTAGCTTTATTATTGACTAGATTGAAGTTGGAAACAGCTTGTAGCTTCATTCCAGACTCGTTTGAAACTAAAAATTACTTTTAGCTTCATTTTCGGTTGTTTGAAATTGAAATCAACTTGTAGTTTCATTCTTCACTCGTTTGTGCACGGAAACAATTTTTAGCTTCATTATTGACAAGATTGAAGTTGGAAACAACTTGTATCTTCATTTTTGGTTGTTTGAAATATGAATCAACTTGTACTTTCATTCTTGACTCGTTGAGCCCGAAAATATCTTGTAGCTTCATTATTGACCAGATTGAAGTTGGAAACAAGTTGTAGTTTAATTCCAAACTCGTTTGAGCTTGAAAACAACTTGTAGCTATATTATTGACTAGATTGAAGTTGGAAACAACTTGTAGCTTCATTCCAGACTCGTTTGAAACTGAAAATTACTTGTAGCTTCATTTTCGGTTGTTTTAAATCTGAATTAACTTGTAGTTTCATTTTTGACTCGATTGAGCTTGAAAACAAGTTGTAGCTTTATAATTGACTAGATTGAAGTTGGAAACAACTTGTAGCTTCATTCCAGACTCGTTTGAAACTGAAAATTACTTGTAGCTTCATTTTCGGTTGTTTGAAATTGGAATCAACTTGTAGTTTCATTCTTGACTCGTTTGAGCCCGAAAACAACTTTTAGCTTCATTATTGACTAGATTGAAGTTGGAAACAAGTTGTAGTCTAGTTCCAAACACGTTTGAAATTGAAAACAACATGTAGTTTCATTTTTGGTTGTTTGAAATTGGAATCAACTTGTAGTTTCATTCTGGACTCGTTTGAGCTTGAAATCAACTTGTAGCTTTATTATTGACTAGATTGAAGTTGGAAACAACTTGTAGATTCATTCCAGAATCGTTTGAAGTTGAAAACAACTTGTAGCTTCATTTTTGGTTGTTTGAAATTGGAATCAACTTGTAGTTTCATTCTTGACTCGTTTGAGCTTGAAAACAACTTGTAGCTTTATTATTGACTAGATTGAAGTTGGAAACAACTTGTAGCTTCATTCCAGACTCGTTTGAAACTAAAAATTACTTTTAGCTTCATTTTCGGTTGTTTGAAATTGAAATCAACTTGTAGTTTCATTCTTGACTCGTTTGAGCTTGAAATCAACTTGTAGCTTTATTATTGACTAGATTGAAGATGGAAACAACTTGTAGCTTCATTCCAGACTCGTTTGAAACTGAAAATTACTTGTAGCTTCATTTTCGGTTGTTTTAAATTGGAATTAACTTGTAGTTTCATTTTTGACTCGATTGAGCTTGAAAACAACTTGTAGCTTTATGATTGACAAGATTGAAGTTGGAAACAACTTGTAACTTCATTCCAGACTCGTTTGAAACTGAAAATTACTTGTAGCTTCATTTTCGGTTGTTTGAAATTGGAATCAACTTGTAGTTTTATTCTTGACTCGTTTGAGCTTGAAATCAACTTGTAGCTTTATTATTGACTAGATTGAAGTTGGAAACAGCTTGTAGCTTCATTCCAGACTCGTTTGAAACTAAAAATTACTTTTAGCTTCATTTTCGGTTGTTTGAAATTGAAATCAACTTGTAGTTTCATTCTTCACTCGTTTGTGCACGGAAACAATTTTTAGCTTCATTATTGACTAGATTGAAGTTGGAAACAACTTGTATCTTCATTTTTGGTTGTTTGAAATATGAATCAACTTGTACTTTCATTCTTGACTCGTTGAGCCCGAAAATATCTTGTAGCTTCATTATTGACCAGATTGAAGTTGGAAACAAGTTGTAGTTTAATTCCAAACTCGTTTGAGCTTGAAAACAACTTGTAGCTATATTATTGACTAGATTGAAGTTGGAAACAACTTGTAGCTTCATTCCAGACTCGTTGAAACTGAAAATTACTTGTAGCTTCATTTTCGGTTGTTTTAAATCTGAATTAACTTGTAGTTTCATTTTGACTCGATTGAGCTTGAAAACAAGTTGTAGCTTTATAATTGACTAGATTGAAGTTGGAAACAACTTGTAGCTTCATTCCAGACTCGTTTGAAACTGAAAATTACTTGTAGCTTCATTTTCGGTTGTTTGAAATTGGAATCAACTTGTAGTTTCATTCTTGACTCGTTTGAGCCCGAAAACAACTTTTAGCTTCATTATTGACTAGATTGAAGTTGGAAACAAGTTGTAGTCTAGTTCCAAACACGTTTGAAATTGAAAACAACATGTAGTTTCATTTTTGGTTGTTTGAAATTGGAATCAACTTGTAGTTTCATTCTGGACTCGTTTGAGCTTGAAATCAACTTGTAGCTTTATTATTGACTAGATTGAAGTTGGAAACAACTTGTAGATTCATTCCAGAATCGTTTGAAGTTGAAAACAACTTGTAGCTTCATTTTTGGTTGTTTGAAATTGGAATCAACTTGTAGTTTCATTCTTGACTCGTTTGAGCTTGAAATCAACTTGTAGCTTTATTATTTACTAGATTGAAGTTGGAAACAACTTGTAGCTTCATTCCAGACTCGTTTGAAGTTAAAAACAACTTGTAGTTTCATTTTTGCTTGTTTGAAATTGGAATCAACTTGTAGTTTCATTCTTGACTCGTTTGAGCTTGAAATCAACTTGTAGCTTTATTATTGACTAGATTGAAGATGGAAACAACTTGTAGCTTCATTCCAGACTCGTTTGAAACTGAAAATTACTTGTAGCTTCATTTTCGGTTGTTTTAAATTGGAATTAACTTGTAGTTTCATTTTTGACTCGATTGAGCTGAAAACAACTTGTAGCTTTATGATTGACTAGATTGAAGTTGGAAACAACTTGTAACTTCATTCCAGACTCGTTTGAAACTGAAAATTACTTGTAGCTTCATTTTCGGTTGTTTGAAATTGGAATCAACTTGTAGTTTTATTCTTGACTCGTTTGAGCTTGAAATCAACTTGTAGCTTTATTATTGACTAGATTGAAGTTGGAAACAGCTTGTAGCTTCATTCCAGACTCGTTTGAAACTAAAAATTACTTTTAGCTTCATTTTCGGTTGTTTGAAATTGAAATCAACTTGTAGTTTCATTCTTGACTCGTTTGTGCACGGAAACAATTTTTAGCTTCATTATTGTCTAGATTGAAGTTGGAAACAACTTGTAACTTCATTTTTGGTTGTTTGAAATATGAATCAACTTGTACTTTCGTACTTGACTCGTTGAGCCCGAAAACATCTTGTAGCTTCATTATTGACCAGATTGAAGTTGGAAACAAGTTGTAGTTTAATTCCAAACTCGTTTGAAATTGAAAACAACTTGTAGATTCATTTTTGGTTGTTTGAAATTGGAATCAAATTGTAGTATTATTTTTGAATCGTTTGAGCTTGTAAACCACTTGGAGCTTCATTATTGACAAGATTGAAGTTTGAAACAACTTGCAGCTTAATTCCAGACTCATTTGAAGTTGAAAACAACTTGTAGTTTCATTTTTGGTTGTTTGAAATTGGAATCAACTTGTAGTTTCATTCTTGACTCGTTTGAGCTTGAAAACAACTTGTAGCTTTATTATTGACTAGATTGAAGTTGGAAACAACTTGTAGCTTCATTCCAGACTCGTTTGAAACTGAAAATTACTTGTAGCTTCATTTTCGATTGTTTTAAATCTGAATTAACTTGTAGTTTCATTTTTGACTCGATTGAGCTTGAAAACAAGTTGTAGCTTTATAATTGACTAGATTGAAGTTGGAAACAACTTGTAGCTTCATTCCAGACTCGTTTGAAACTGAAATTACTTGTAGCTTCATTTTCGGTTGTTTGAAATTGGAATCAACTTGTAGTTTCATTCTTGACTCGTTTGAGCCCGAAAACAACTTTAGCTTCATTATTGACTAGATTGAAGTTGGCACAGTTGTTAGTCTAGTTCCAAACACGTTTGAAATTGAACACAACTTAGTTTCCATTTTGGTTGTTTGAAATTGGACATCTTTTTTTTTTTTATTCTTCTT